>NC_142929.1:105945082-106112582 GCF_046866305.1 Octopus bimaculoides
TCAAAGAGGTCAAATTGTTGGTGCTTGTGTGGCAGGCGCTAGCATAACGAAAACAGCCAAAATGCTTGGTGTATCAAGAAGTATTGTCTCGAAAGTAATGATAGCCTTTGAGAAAATGGGAAAACCCGCTCATCAAAAAAAACTCTGGAAGGAAACCAAAATTTCCAGATAGGGACCGTCGGACTCTAACGCAAATTGTTAGCAAGGATCACAATAGTACAGCTCCCAAAACTACTGCAGAGATTAATGACCACCTCAAGAACCCAGTTTCCACAAAATCTGTTTGCTGGGAGCTGCACAAAGCCAGATTTCACAGGAGGAATGCAATCAGGAAAGCACTACTTTCAAAAACAAATGTTGCAAAGCATTTAGAGTGGAGTAAAAACCTACAGAATTGGTCCCTAGAGCAGTGGAAGAATGTTATTTTCTCGGACGAGTTATTCTTTACCTTATTTCTGACCACAGGCTGAGTATATGTGTGGAGACAGCCAAAAGAAGCATTTGATCCAGACTGCTTTCTTCCAACTGTTAAACATGGAGGAGGATCTGTGATGATCGGGGGGGGGGGGATATCTTGGAAATCTGCCAGCCCAATGGTTTCCCTTCATGGTAGAATTAATAGTCAAGACTATTTAAACATTTTATCTGATCAAATTCATCATATGGTTGCAGGACTGTTTCCAGAGGGAAACCCAATCTTTCAGGATGATAATGCACCAATTCATACAGCTAAAGTTGTTACTGAATGTTGTTACTAGTGAAGTTGAACATCTTATATGGCCACCACAGTCCCCAGATCTCAATGTTATTGAACATTTATGGTGCATTTTAGAAAAACAAGTAAGGTGTCGAAATCCTCCACCATCATCACTACGAGAGACTGTTTTAACTGAAGAATGGACAAAAATTCCTTTGGAAGCAATTCAAACGTTGTACGAGTCCATACCTTGTAGAATTCAAGCTGTAATTACTGCCAAAGGTGTTCCTACCCCATATTAAAATAAATTTGTTTGAAATTTTAAGGTGTTTCCATTATTTTGTCCAACCCCTGTATATATATATATACATATATATATTTGTGTGTGTTTGTGTTCATAATTATTTAGCTCTTTATCTGTCAGTACTGTCAAGAAAATCAATAATCTATCAGTTTCCTTTTTTAACTATTTTCCAGAGAGTTAATTTGATAACTTATTACAACTCACCTGTACCCATCCAATTGGAAGAACAATGCTTACAGTGTTTAGAAATTGTGCAAATCTATTGATTAGTAAGTGTAAAACCAAAAGGTGTGTATTATTGATTATACAATTTACTTTGTTCTGAAAGTAGATGAATGACAGAAAATGTCAATGTGTTACCTGAGATAATTTTGTTCTTGCCTTCTAAATTTTAAGTTCAAATCCCACCAGGGTTGATAGATTAAGTACCAGACATCTACTGGGATCAATTCATTTATCTTTTTCTCATCAATATCTCTCACTCCCATCACTTGTCTCCTTCCTTTCTCATTCTTTCTTTCACCTTCACACCATTCAATATAGCTTTCGTATCCAATCTCCTTACCGCCAACTAACATGTAGCTCTCTCTCTCTCTCTCTCTCTCTCTCTCTCTCTCTCTCAGTACTACTTCTCCTCCATCACCCTGGCATTCCATTTACCTCATCATAATTTCCCTTCTGTCACCCTTTTATTTTAGTTCTGTCGTCTTCATTTTTCTCTTATTCACTTCTTGACCACCATGTTCTCTTGAACAGATAACAGAGCAGAGAGGA
Organism: Octopus bimaculoides; assembly: GCF_046866305.1. NCBI lineage: Eukaryota > Metazoa > Mollusca > Cephalopoda > Octopoda > Octopodidae > Octopus > Octopus bimaculoides. Next base: position 105,946,858 of record NC_142929.1, read on the forward strand.
TCTTTAACCTTGCTCTGGACAAGTTAACCTTTCTCATGCTGGTCCTATGATAAAATGCACCCAGTACATTATGTAACATGGTTAGTGAATGAATAATAATAGGGTTGAAAGGACTCTATAGTCTTGCCAAGGACATGATAGCCTCTGTGGTTTGATGAAGGCAGTATGAGCTAAAGTAGCTCATTCTAGCTTCATCTAACAGATACTGGCATGTTGAGAAGAGAACAAATTCCACAAAAGGATCCATATGTTCCAAACGTTGGTATTCAGTATTTCTATAACCAGGAAACTTGTTCCCTATGAACTGAGTACCTCTATTGTTTAGAGTTAGTTAACAACTGGTGTCTGAAAAGAAAATTTTTTGTTTATCTCTTTGACTGGATGCCAATGTATGAGCTCCAAGCATGTTACTCTAGGTAGCGGGTGGCACATGAGATGCACCATTTTGAGCGTGGCCGTTGCCAGTACCGCCTGACTGGCTCCCGTAGGATTTTCGAGTGAGATCGTTGCCAGTGCCCCTGGACTGGCTTGTGCGGGTGGCGCATAAAAGACACCATTTCGAGCGTGGCCGTTTTCGTGCGGGTGACACGTAAAAGCACCCACTACACTCTCTGAGTGGTTGGCGTTAGGAAGGGCATCCAGCTGTAGAAACTCTGCCAAATTAGATTGGAGCCTGGTGTTGCCATCCGGTTTCACCAGTCCTCAGTCAAATCGTCCAACCCATGCTAGCATGGAAAGCGGACGTTAAACAATGATGATGAATACTCAGAACCCACCATTCTCCTTAGCCTCACTTCTCATGTGAATGTCCAAACTTATTGACAAAGACTCATTCACCAACACACTACAAGCACCACTAGTTTACAAACGCTTTTCCTCCTTTTTTTCTCTTCTACTACCACAGCTGTTTCTGCCTCGTGCACAAGTCTTCGCATGCACCCACATCTTCTTGTAATCCCTATTGTATATCAACACTATGTTAGTAACACCCATCACTATACAAAATTACTCTTGAATTTGTCAAAATCACTATTTTCAGAAATTAAACCAGTTTTGTACATATAGTTTCTTCAAAGTTTCTCATTATTTCTATTGATGACAGCAGTGGATTGGCAGAATGTTTAAAAAAAAAAAAACTGGCATTAAGAAAAACTTGCTGCATTTGTTCTGGCCCTTTATGTTCTGAGTTCAGACCCTGGAGTACCTCTAGGGTAGATAAAATAAAGTACAAGTCAAGTACTAGTCAAGACTTGATTGAATTATTTAAACCTCTCCTACCAAATTTCTGGCTGTGTATTTATGTTGGAAACAGTTATGTCTATTAATTAACTTTTTCTTTCTTCCTTTCGAAGTCAATAAAATAAGTACCAGTTGACATCAGGGTCGATGTAATTGACTTGATCCCTCCCCTGAAATTACTGGCCCTGTGCTAAAATTTGAAACCAATATTATCAGTGATATTTTGTAAATTATTAGCAGAATGTTTTACCATTTCCTTTATATCTCTTTCAGAAAATTGACATTTGCTATTCTAGGTCTTGATGATGCTGGTAAAACCACTACAGCAAAGGGTCTTTCAGGAGGTGAGTTTGTTTATTATGTGAGTTTTTTGTATTTGCTTTACATCACTAAAATGAGTTAGAAGGTCTTTTTCGAATTTAGTCTGGGGCCACACCACATGCTCTCATGTTGTGTTGACTTACATGAAGTGTATTGTGACAGCTATGAATGTTACTGTTTGGTCTGTTTTTAAGTGTTACAGCCAAGTACAGAAATTTAGTGAAAAACTTAGTGATTGGGAATTCATTTCTGTGCTTTCAGAGATTGTTATTTTATACATCATGGAGACGCAATGACCCAGTGGTTAGGGCAGCGGACTCGCGAGCATAGGATCACGGTTTCAATTCCCAGACCAGGTGTTGTGAGTGTTTATTGAGCGAAAACACCTAAAGCTCCACTAGGCTCCAGCAGGGGATGGTGGCGAACCCTGCTGTACTCTTCCACCACAACTTTCTCTCACTCTTACTTCCTGTTTCTGTTGTGCCTGTAATTTAAAGGGTCAGCCTTGTCACACTGTGTCACGCTGAATATCCCCGAGAACTACATTAAAGGTACACATGTCTGTGGAGTGCTCAGCCACTTGCACATTAATTTTACGAGCAGGCTGTTCCGTTGATCGGATCAACTGGAACCCTCGACGTCGTAAGCGACAGAGTGCCAACAACAATTTTATACATCATGTACATGGCATAACAAGATTCTGGCGTAATTAAAAGGGAAACATACTTGATCTTGTAATTTCCGAAATTGCAGACAGGGACAAAAAGGATGAAGACATAATGAGAATGATTAAGGATTAAGGAGCAATTATATAGAAGATGCTTTTTTTTTACACTTCACTCAAGCCAACAGATAGCATTGGTGGATGGGTGTGGTATGATAAAGATTTTGAGATCATGAATGGAATCTTTGTTGTAAACAAAGAAGTTTATAAAGATATATTTGTGAACCAGGAATAAATGACCAGAAGGCATGATTAGAAAATTTGCTAGCAACAAGTGGGACTGAACATAAGGAAACATTCATTTTGCAAGAGCAATGAATACTTGGGACAGCTTTTGGGAAAGTGTGGTAAATTCAAAATCAGTGATGGACCATGTCTGGAAAAATACATGCAAAGATTCATCCATAGCATCAAACATACATAGCCACCATGATCACCACCAAATGAAACAGAATTGGTGCCATAGACATATTATCAGAAGTCCTTTGGGAGTTGAAATCATTTCAGTAATGCATTTTATGTTTGTCTAGATTAGGTGAAAGAGCACATTATTAGAATGATAATATTGTATACAGCTCAGTGATTAGAGTGTCAAACTCACAATCATGAGGTAATGAGTTCAATTCTCAGGCCAGGCTGTGTGTTGTGTCCTTGAACAAGACACTTTATTTCACATTGCTCCAGTACACTCAGCTGTAGGATTGAGTTGTGACATCACTGGTGCCAAGCTGTATTGGCTTTGCCTTTCCCTTGAATAATATCAGTGGTACAGAGGTGGGAGGCTGGTATGCATGGGCGACTGCTATTCTTCCATAAACAACCTTGCCCAGTCTTGTGCCTCAGAGGGTAACTTTCTATGTGTAATCTCATGGTCATTCATGACCAAAGGGGATCTTTGTTCTTTTTCCTTTATTAATGCATAGCTAGATATCCATTGGTACTTAATACTCAGGATTAGAAAGCCTAATAACTGGAGATTGATGATAACCAAAAATTAAATTTTATAGTGATCTGGCACTTGTGCCCGTGGTATGTGTAAGGACTTTCGATCGAGATCGTTGCCAGTGCCGCTGGACTGGCTCTTGTGTGGGTGGCACGTAAAATACACCATTTTGAGCGTGGCCGTTGCCAGTACCGCCTGACTGGCCTTCGTGACGGTGGCACGTAAAAGCACCCACTACACTCTCGGAGTGGTTGGCGTTAGGAAGGGCATCCAGCTGTAGAAACTCTGCCAAATCAGATTGGAGTCTGGTGTAGCCATCGGGTTTCATCCAGTCCTCAGTCAAATCGTCCAACCCATGCTAGCATGGAAAGTGGACATTAAATGATGATGATGATGGGTTCACAAGAGAAAAGTGTACATATATAATTTTTACTGTTGTGACCAGTTTTGTTGTTCTTGCTATAGCAAGCCTACGATCAAAGGCATTCCATCCATGTCTGTCACTGCAGTTTTTTTCTTTTTTTCTTTTGAGTATGTAGTGTATCTCAGAGTAATTTTAGCCAATGTAAACAATGTTGTAAATACTATGGATGGTAATAAGTTCAATGGAAAGTGTACAGAGTAGTCCCAAGTGAGCTTTAGAAAACCAGAGTCAATTAAAACAAACAACAGAAGAAGTAATTCAAGATGCAGCATATATATTAGTAAATCAAAGAACTAAACATTGTTAGTAAAGAAAATAATAAGGTTATGTTTTACTTGTTATTTTGGTTGCATATTGTATTTCTTTATGATTGTCTTGTTTTTTTTGTTTTTTTGTTTTTTTTCCTTTTCTTTTAGAGACCAATCATACAGATACAACTGTTACCATTGGTTTTGATAAAGAGGAGATTAAACTAGATAAATATGAAATTACTTTGTTTGATCTCGGAGGCGGTAAAAAAATCCGTGACATATGGCATAATTACCTCACAGAAGTCTTTGGCGTTATCTTTGTGATCGATTCTAGTAATCAGTCAAGAATGGAAGAAACTAAAGAGGTTCTCACCCATGTTCTGGAAAGTCCTTTTGTAATTGGAAAGCCATTATTAGTGTAAGATAACTTTTTTTTCTTTTTTGTATAATTTTTATTTCTAAATCTTTTGAGAATCAATAGAAAGGATTAACTCCCAATAGAAAAAAATAGGTAGGAATTCCATACAGTGTGCCCAATATAAATTCTGGATTTACGAGAGATGTAGTGATAATACTTGGAAGGTAGGCTTCATATGTGGCTGATATATAAGAATAGCTAACAAATAGAGCACAGAAAGCTTTTGTTACTTAGGTTGCCTAATTAAGAGTAGAAATGAGTGTCTCAAAAGCATAGTTGCTTGAATGAGAACAGGGTGGAAAATGTTCAGGGATTATTATTTTTGTTGGCAACAAAAAGATTTTCTCTCTGAAAGCAGGACAGATTACACATGATGCTGTTGTATGAGGTGCAATGCTGCATGGTAACAGATTTTCAAAATCCAAAGAGAAATGAAGTAAACTTGTTTTACTAGCTCTGTAATGCTAGTGTGCATGAGAGCAAAAATGTGCTGAAAGAAAAATTGGAAGTATTGATATGGGTATGTGATGCTTATAAATGATATAAGTTGTATAAAAGCATGCCAAATGATTGAAATAGATGAGACTTGTGAATGAGGGTGACCTTGCTTGGAAACAGGTGAGAGTTGATGACAAGAAGAGCATACAGTCACAGACAATATGCCTCAACAAATTCTGTCTAATCCATGCAAGCATGGAAAAGTGGACATTAAAATGATAATGATTATGAATCACTGTAGTCCTATAAGAATCTTAGTGACAACTAGAAAGTCACAAACTGATATATTTTTTCTGGGAATTTTTACCAAACATTTTAACATTTGTAAGTAGTAAAATGACTGGAAGTTCATTCTGGCAACTTTGTTGGTATGGCAACCTCACTAATGCTAGCAGCATGAAAAAAGCACCCAACACATGCTGTAAAGTGGTCAGTGTTAGGAAGGGCATCAGCAGTAGAAAGCATCCATAAACAGACTTAGAACACTGTGCAGTCCTTGGGTCTATCAATCCTCTGGAGCCATCCAACCCATGCTAGCATGGTAAATGGACGTTAAATGATGACAATGTTGATGATGAATTTATTTTACTAAACATAAATGTTCAATGCATTTGAAATTATTGATCAACTAATTATAAACTTATAATTTCAAAAATATTTATCCTTTCATAATGTCATGAAATAAAAGAAAATGTTAATTTTATGTTTTGTAGGTTGGCTAACAAGCAGGACCAAGCTGGAGCATTAGATGAGCTGGATGTCTGTGACATACTTTCCCTTGAATCTTTAGTCAATCAAAGCAAATGTCCCTGCCGAGTGGTACAGAACTTTTTCTTCCTTTTTATAACATCTACATTCTTTTTTCTCCAGTAATTTTCAATAGAAGAGAACCTATTGGGTTACAAATTTGGGAGTTCATTTCAGCACATTAGGCAGCAAACTAACAGAATCGTTAGTATGTCAGACAAAATGCTATGGGCATTTCTTCTGGCTCTTTACATTCTGAGTTCATATCCTGCTCAAGTCGACCTTGTCTTTCGTCACTTCGGGGTCAATAAAATAAAGTACTAGTCAGGTACTGAGATTGATGTAATTGACTTACCCCTTCCTTTCAAAATTGCTGGCCCTGAACCCTGCAACAAATCAGCATCCCAGTCGGAGGTAATGTTATGATCTTGGTCACACAGCTTGGAACCTGGGTATCTGGCCTTATGGGTCCTGGGGCTAAATCCCCCCCCAAAAAAAAAAATCATCACATACAACACCACCACCATCACTCTAATAACCTCACCTTACTGTCAACACATGCAATACCTGTTGGCTCAAACAGTGAGGGAACCTGTATTGGGTCAATTTATCTGCCAGAAATACCAACCAAATCTCTCCCTTTGAGATACAGGTACTACTCACTTTTGCCAGCTGAGTGAAGTAGAGCAACATGAAATAAAGTGTCTTACCCAAGGACACAGCATGTCGCTGGGAATTGAACTCACAACCTTGCGATCGTGAACCAAATACCCTAACCACTAAGCTATGCACTTTCAGTCTATGAGAAAGATAAAAATGGTCATGGCTTTTATCATGACTCTAGTCAGTTAGGGGTAGCCTGAAGCAAAACAACAATAATTACAGTGTGATTTTATATGAAACTCACTATATTTCAATGTAGTAATACTGATGGTTTCAATGTTTACAGGAATCCTGTTCAGCTTCCCTTGGAAGTGGACGTAAACTAGATAAGAATATAACCAAAGGAATAATGTGGTTGTGTAACATAGTTGATCAACAGTATGATTTCTACAATGAACGTGTTGTGAAAGAAATGAAAGCCATGTGTGAAGAAAAAAAAATCAAAGACGAAGAGAGGAAAACGAGAGTAAAGAAGATTCGAGAAGAAAGGTATTTTTATTGAATTTTTGTTGTTATATATATATATATATATATATATATATATATAGGTACAGATATGGCTGTGTGATTAAGAAGCTTGCTTTGCAACCATGCAGTTTTGAGTTCAGTCCCACTGTATGGCAGTTAGGCAAATCTTTTCTTTTATAACCCAGAACCAACCAACTCATGCCACCATGGAACTTGGGTATTAACTGATGATGATGATGATGATGATTGCCTATCCGTGTGTGTGTGTCTCTGTATCTGTATTTGCCACCCTCACCACTGCTTGACAACCTGTGTTGGCTTGTTTACATCCCTAAGTACCAGAATACCAGGCTTTGAAAAAATCTTTCAAGGTAGTGCTTGAGCATGGCTGCATTCTAACCGAAAAAAGATGAAAGATATCACGCTAAACTTAACCAAGATCATTTATAAGTGTATGTGTGTTTATATATATATATATATATGAGTTTCACACATGAAAGATGTGTGGCAAAGGGTGGAAAAGTTTCTCTAAGATGCTCACTGGAAATGATTAAAGCTAATATCTGTAAGAATGTTATCAAGTGTCAAAGAGACTATCAGAAACATGTTGTCTTGTAGTCAAAGTTAGTAGTGCTTACATAGATTAAACTACAAATAATTATTAAATCATCATCATCATCATCGTTTAACGTCTGCTTTCCATGCTAGCATGGGTTGGACGATTTGACTGAGGACTGGTGAAACCGGATGGCAACACCAGGCTCCAATCTGATTTGGCAGAGTTTCTACAGCTGGATGCCCTCCCTAAAGCCAACCACTCAGAGAGTGTAGTTGGCGTTAGGAATATAAAAAGTAAATGATGTCCAGTTAATTTTTTAAATGCTTATCTAATGCATAGAATTGAGTGCAAACTTCAGTTAATGATTAATATTGTGATGCACAGTTTCAACAACACTGTATATACTAATGAGCAAAACTATTAAATTTCCATGCTAAGAATTCAGCCCTCCATAATATCATCATCATCATCATCGTTTAACGTCGATTTCCCATGCTGGCATGAGTTGGACGGTTCAACTGGGGTCTGGGAAGCCAAGAGGCTGCACCAGGCCCCAATCTGATCTGGCAGTATTTCTACAGCTGGATGCCCTTCCTAACGCCAGCCACTCCGAGAGTGTAGTGAGTGCTTTTTACATGTCACCGGCACAGGAGCCAGAGGAGCTGGCATCGACCACAATCAGATGGTGCTTTTTACGTGCCACTGGCACAGAAGCCAGTGAAAGCGGCACTGGCATCGGCCACGTTCAGATGGTGCTTTTTACGTGCTACCGGCATGGGGCTCACAACTACAATTTCCATTTGATTTGATATTACTGATGTTGATATACTTGACTCAATTGGTCTCTTCAAGCATGGCATGTCACCTATAATCCAAGGTACTTTTGAGTAGGCTGGTTATGCAACACTGGTGTAAGTTACAGCTGTGGACTCACTTTATTTGCTGGGTCTTCTCAGTTACAGCATATCTCCAGAGGTCTCGGTCTTTTGTCATTGCCTCTGTGAGGCCCAACATTTGAAGATCATGCTTCACCACCTCATCCCATGTCTTCCTGGGTCTATCTCTACCCCATATTCCTTCAACTGTTTGGGAGTGGCAATTCTTCACACAGCTCTCCTCATCCATCTGTAGTACATGACCATACCAACGCAAACGTCTCTCTTTCACACCACATCCAATGCTTCTTATGTCTAACATTTCTCTCAGTGCGCTTATACTCTCTCGTGTGTGCACACTGACATTACACATCCAGCGGATCATGCTAGCTTCATTTCTTTTGAGCCTATGCATGTCTTCAGCAGTCGCGGCCTATGTTTCACTGATGTGAAGCATAGCAGTTTGCACACATGCATCATACAATCTACCTTTCACTCTGAGCGAGAGGCCCTTAGTCACCAGTAGGGGTAGAAGCTTTCTGAACTTTGCCCAGGCTATTCTTATTATAGTGGTAACACTCTCTGAGCATCCAAATACATAAACAATTTGTTCTGAAAGGTAGAATGAACTCTGCCTTCTTTTTTTTTTGCCTCAGTGTTATTATAGAGTGAGAAGTTTGTGTGGGAATGTTTGCCTCTAACAATTTAGCTAATGTGTGTGTAACTATAGAAAATATAAGTATATGCACCATGTTGAACATATAATAGCATTTATGTTTGTTTATGTGTGTACATACATGTAAATCACTTAACTTTTGCTTATTATTCATTCCTAATTGTTAATTGCTAATCACTCTTGTGATACAAATTTCTCCATTCTTGAAACCATACTTCATAATACCTAGAAACTGTCTTAGTAAAACATAAAAACTTTGCAGAAGCCAATAAATATTCTGTTGCTTTTAAGGGAAAAAGAGCAAGAAAAGCCAATAGAACTTTCTCCTCGCTACCCTACTCCTGACCAAGAAACTGGGGACCCGTTTAAGAGACTTGATGGTGCATATTTTGCCAAGGTACTGTATAATTTATTCTTGACAGCTTGTATTCTGTAGCTTTCTTGTCTTTCATTTATACTCCTTTTCTTTCCATCTACAATCTTACACATTTCTCTTTACACTTTTCTCTACTCTTCATCTTCCTTCCTCTTTTTGTCCTCTTTTCTCTACTCTTTTCTCCTTTTTCTCTTTAGCACCTTTTACATCTCTAAATCTTTACAGTATCTTGAACCTTATAATTCAAAATACAGATATGACCAGTGGTGGCTCATGTATAGGCACTGCAGAACTGCAGCACCCCCTATTTCCAGTCAATATTATCAATAATATTCAATATAAAAAGTCCTTTTTTCTTTAATTCTTTCTTTAAATTTGTACATTATATAATCCTTAAGCTTAATGTCAGTAGCCATCCCCTAGTTTATGAAAAAAATGCAAAAATCCTTGTATAGAACTGTGCTTCACAGTTCCAGCGATGCAGTATTTGGCTGTTGTGCACATGCTCATGTGACCGAGAGAGGAAGTTTCACACTAGGGAGAGAGAGAGAGAGCACTCATTCACGCAGTGCCAGTGAAAGGTAGTATTTCTTTTTGACTCCGCATGTGTTGTGCTTAAAAACATGTTTATATTCTTGAATGTGATAAAGTGTAGAATTAGATTATTATCCTGCTTCCAGCTTCAGTGTTGCTGCCAGGATTTGAAAAATAGGGCAGATTCCCCCCCCCCCCTTATTTTGTGATTTCTGGGGGATTTTTGAAAAACAAGGGGGAATTCACGGCAGTGTTCAGTGAACAAATTAAATACACTACCCAGCAGTGGCTAAAACGTGAACTGGTCAAGTTTATGTATATTCTTTTTATATGTTTGTTTCCTTTTACACAATATTAAAACAATGGCTAAAAATTCTCTGAAGCAGCACCCCCACTAATTTTATCTACAAGCCACCACTGGTTATGACATTATTTAAAATTGAGGACATTTTGTGAACAATGAAACTAATTTTTTATAGGGCATTAAATTCACAAACTTCTATTTTCATATTAAAAATAAAGCTCCATGTGTTCAATTTCAGCTTGAACATATATGCTACATAGACATGGCCAAGCACAGGTATGGGTGAATAGTTAAGAAGTTCACTTCACAATCATAATGTCTCAGGTACAATATGTTTTACTTTATTGTACTCATAGATTGTGGTCTAGGTCTGCTTAAAAACAAGATTAAAGGCCTCTGTCTCTTTTCACTTATTACTTTACTTTCTCCACTTGTTTCAGTTTAGAAAATTCTAGTTAGTGTGCCTTTCTTGAATTGATTACATGTCAAGTAACTGAAATAATTTTTATGATACAAAAATCACTATTTACACAGACTTCTTAAAACTATATAGATAATTATGTACTTTAGGCCCATGTATGTTATTATACACAAAGAAATGGAGAAATGTATGAGACATATAGCATTTTATATTATCTGATACACATATTACATGTGTTATGTTGTGATTGTTTATTTGTTTCTTACTGCTGTTGTGAGCCTCTTGTCATGTATTACTACTTTCCCTAAATAATTGTCTGTATTAGTTGAAACATACTCATAAAACATTCAAGCAATCTTAGTTTGATTGTGGTAGTTTAAGATATTGTAATTTCATTTCTTAGTGAAACCAAAAGATTGTATGTCTAATGAGACAGACAGCATCCATGTACATTTTATGCTCATTTAGAAGAGATATGGAAGTCAGGATAATTGGGTGAAGTTACTGTAATTAACATTCATTTTGAAGTGTTAAAGATTAATGCTCGGGGGAGAAAACGAGAAGTAAGGTTGCAGACTTAAGGAAAGGGCCATAGATAAAACATTTATCATGAGTGTCTGACATAATAAGACAGTAAAAGCAATAAAAGAGAGAAAGGGAAGTGCATCAAATGAGTTTAGAGTGGAGGTGACATAGAATTGGTATTTCCAAAGAAATAGAAAGAGACACAGCTGAGCACTGGACTGTTGGCTGCTGTGTCTATTATTTTTAGTTGCAATATTAACTATTGATTTTAAATTTTGGCACAAGATCAGCAAATTCATGGGGAGTGGGTAAGTTTACATTGATCCCATTGCTTAACTGGTATTTATTTTACGAACCCAAAAGGATAAAAGGCAAAGTCGACCTCAACAGAATTGCAATATTAAATATTAAAAACAAATATTCTCTGCTCTCCTTATTTCAGACAACCAATGGAAGTAACATAGTAGAAGTACCACATCTACTGAACCATCCCAAAGTGGACAATTCTGAAAGTGAGAAAACTCAGTTGCTAACAGTAAATTCAGACAGTGAAAAATTGTTACCAGAACCTCACAGTACTCAACAACCAGATAAAAAGCAGGAGGCTATCAACTATTGTATGTTAAGCAAGAGTGATACAACTACCAATAGAACAGTGCCAGACAGTGACACAAAACCACACTCAAAAAGTTCCATTCTGCAGCCTTTAAGTGACCTTCGTGAGTTTCTGATTTAAAATTACTCCTTTTATAGAATAACTCTCATCAGTAAATACATCTTATCTTTTCTGTTACTTGTTTCAGTCATTTAACTGGCGTACTACCTTGAAGGGTTTTAGTCGAACAAATCAATTTCAGGACTTTTTTTTTTTTAAAGTCTGATACTTATTAGATCGGTCTCTTTTTGTGAAACTGCTAAGTTATGGAGATGTAAACACACTAACACCGGTTGTCAAGCAGTGGTGGGGAACAAACACAGAAACAAAGACACACACACATATATTTATATATATATATATATCTGGCAGTGTTGGCTATAGCCTCTGGCAGTGTTGGCTATAGCCTAGTCACCCGTATTACGAACCAGGTGATACACGAAGGAGTCATACCCTATGACTGGTGTAGCAGCATCATAGTCAACTGCTACAAAGGTAAAGGGGACGCTTTAGATACAAATAATTACAGAGGCATCAAGCTGTTAGATCAGGTTATGAAAGTTACAGAGAGGGTCATAGCCCAACTAATTAGGGAGCGAATCAATTTAGATGAGATGCAGTTTGGGTTCGTGCCAGGTAAAAGCACTACTGATGCCTTATTTCTAGTGAGACAGTTGCAAGAGAAATACCTAGCCAAGGATAAACCTCTGTACCTGGCTTTCGTTGACATGGAGAAAGCCTTTGACAGGGTCCCCCGATCCCTTATCTGGTGGTCAATGAGGAAACTTGGGATAGAAGAATGGCTAGTGAGAGCTGTGCGAGCCATGTACAGAGATGCGGCCAGTAAGGTGAGGGTTGGAAATGAGTACAGCAATGAATTCCGGGTAGAGGTAGGGGTCCACCAAGGTTCCGTCCTCAGCCCCCTATTATTTACCATAGTCCTCCAGGCAATCACAGAGGAGTTCAAGACAGGTTGCCCCTGGGAGCTCCTCTATGCTGATGACCTTGCCCTAATTGCGGAGTCACTATCAGAACTAGAGGAGAAGTTTCAGGTGTGGAAGCAAGGTCTAGAATTGAAGGGCCTTAGAGTCAACCTAGCTAAAACCAAAATCCTAATAAGTAGGAAGGTAGATAAAACACAAACCCCTTCAGGTAGATGGCCCTGCTCAGTATGTAGAAAAGGAGTAGGTAGTAACTCTATAAGATGTACCCGGTGCAAGCTATGGACACATAAGAGGTGCAGCAACATCAAAGGCAGGTTAACTAGCAAGTTAGTTTTTGTTTGTGGCAGATGTTCAGGTGCAATAAAGACTGCAAACAAACAGGAAACAACTTCTATCTCATTCCAGGGTGAAAAACTAGAGGTAGTCGATAGCTTCCGCTATCTGGGCGACCAAGTTAGTAGTGGGGGTGGGTGCGCTGAAAGTGTAGCTGCTAGAATAAGAATAGCCTGGGCAAAGTTTAGAGAGCTCTTACCCCTGCTGGCGACAAAGGGACTCTCACTCAGAGTAAAAGGCAGACTGTATGACGCATGCGTACGAACAACCATGCTACATGGCAGTGAAACATGGGCTGTAACTGCTGAGGACATACGTAAGCTCGCAAGGAATGAAGCCAGTATGCTCCGTTGGATGTGTAATGTCAATGTGAATACCCGTCAGAGTGTAAGTATCTTGAGAGAAAAGCTGAACATTAGAAGCATCAGTTGTGGCGTGCAAGAGAGACGATTGCGCTGGTATGGACATGTGGTGAGAATGGAGGAGGATAGCTGCGTGAAAAAGTGCCACACCCTAACAGTTGAGGGAACCCGTGGAAGAGGTAGGCCCAGGAAGACCTGGGCTGAGGTGGTGAGGCAAGACCTTCGTACATTGGGCCTCACCGAGGCGATGACTACGGACCGAGACCTTTGGAAATGGGCTGTGCGTGAGAAGACCCGGCAAGCCAAGTAAGATCGTTGCCAGTGCCCCTGGACTGGTTCTTGTGCGGGTGGCACATGAGATGCACCATTTTGAGCGTGGCCGTTGCCAGTACCGCCTGGCTGGCTCCTGTAGGATTTTCGAGCGAGATCGTTGCCAGTGCCCCTGGACTGGCTTGTGCGGGTGGCACATAAAAGACACCATTTCGAGCGTGGCCGTTTTCGTGCGGGTGACACGTAAAAGCACCCACTACACTCTCTGAGTGGTTGGCGTTAGGAAGGGCATCCAGCTGTAGAAACTCTGCCAAATCGGACTGGAGCCTGGTGTTGCCATCCGGTTTCACCAGTCCTCAGTCAAATCGTCCAACCCATGCTAGCATGGAAAGCGGACGTTAAACGATGATGATGATGATGATGATATGTATATATATATATATATATATATACAAGCAACGTTCAGTTTCTGTCTACAAATCCACTCACAAGGCTTTGGTCGGCCCAAGGTTATAGTAGACACTTGCCTAAGGTGCCACACAGTGGGACTGAACCAAGAACCATGTGGTTGGAAAGCAAGCTTCTTGCCACATCAAAAGTGTAGTTGTCATTGCTTCCAACAGTACCCACTCCTATGTAGACAGTACCACCATTCATACATTCATAATCTTTGCAACCTAGACAACTCAGACCAAACCTACACTGAGTCTATGAAGAGACCTGAAAAGCATCCTTCAATGGGGTCATGCCAGTCTTGTCTCCTTCTACAGCTTGTTGTATGTGAAGCATTCGAAGTTAGACTTGTTTGTATTTATGTTTCCATTAAGACATACATATCCAGCAATACGGAAGTATTACCTTACTTGGAAACAGCTGAGAGTTGGCCTCAACAAACTCTGTCTGACCCAAACTAGCATGGAAAAGAGAACGTTAAAACGATGATGATGATGTTAATAATAACTAAGAACTCAATTTTAGCTCTTCCTTGATGTTTATATTTTTTGTTATGCTTAAATGAGAAGAGTTGTTTGTTTGAAAGATATATTTTGATAGAAAGTAACATTCAAGGATATTTTAATAGAAATACTTTTATAATTATCTTTCTTTCTAGCAAAGACTGAAAAAGTTAAACGAAAGAAGAAGAAAAACAATGTTGTCCCTATTGACACACCAGATGACAAGGAATTATCTGCCACCACCAGTACCTCATTGACATTCATAACTTCTCCACCGATTACAAACTTGGCCACAGATTCTGTTGAAGAAAGTAAGTAGAGTTCACGAATCATTTCATTGTTAGCTTTAGTTTAACTGAATGAAAAATTCTGTATTTATATTTAGCATAATGAAGAATGGCATGCCATATTTTGTAGCATGTAGTTTAGTGTTCAAGTCTCTTGTTTTATTGGTAATTGCTAGCTGTAATAAGACATTACCAGTTTCTATATACCTACTTTTCACTTAGTTAATAACCTTAGCTAGAAAATCTTTATTTTAAAAATGTTTTCTTAAAGTATAGAACTAGATCATGTTAAAGGTAACAGGCAGTTGTTTAAATAAGCAGCTGATTACCTAGCCAGCTACATTAATCAAACACATTTGTAGGTCAGGCAGTCACATTTTCTCTCCATTTTGCTTCCAGTTCCCCACTCTACACACATAACCAAAGCCCCACCTCTAAATATACTTACCTCATGGCCATTACCAGCAAGTAAAGAACCAACTCCACTCCCTTCAGCCTAAGAGGCAGCGAGCTGGCTGAAACATTAGCACGCCGGGCGAAATGCTTAACGGTATTTCATCTGCCGTTACGTTCTGAGTTCAAATTCCACCGAGGTTAACTTTGCCTTTCATCCTTTCAGGGTCGATAAATTAAGTACCAGTTACGCACTGGGGTCGATGTAATTGACTTAATCCCTTTGTCTGTCCTTGTTTGTCCCCTCTCTGTTTAGCCCCTTGTGGGCAATAAAGAAATAAGGTGAATGATTCTGAAAGTGTTCCTACAATGAATGTATCCCTAAGTTTCTCAAGTCTTACTTCTAATGCTACTCACACACTCATAGGCTGATAACACTTAGTAACTTTTCATACTCGCAATACCTACAATGTGTACACCTCACACCAGATATACACCAACATTAATATATATCTTCAGAACATCCTCCATAGCCTCATCATTCAACATCACTAAATCTGACTCGGATATATAAGCAAAATTGTGGGTATTTTCTGCCACTAAAGATACAGCTTTGGCTATGTTATTGAGGTGCTGTAGCAATAATATTGATTTCTCATAAAAAGTCATCAGAGAGTGTGAAGCCTAACATTTATAAATTTTGTGAAATTTTTGTTTACAAGTAATATTTTTCATAAGGCGAGCTGGCAGAATCATTAGCACGCCGGGCGAAATGCTTAGCGGTATTTCGTCTGCTGCTACGTTCTGAGTTCAAATTCCGCCAAGGTCGACTTTGCCTTTCATCCTTTCGGGGTTGATTAAATAAGTACCAGTTACACGCTGGGGTCGATATAATTGACTTAATCCGTTTGTCTGTCCTTATTTGTCCCCTGTGTGTAGCCCCTTGTGGGTAGTAAAGAAATAACAAGTAATATTTTCTTTTTTTCTTTTTCCTCTCTTCACAGATACTTTTTCTCAGAAGTGGAATTTGGTTGAAGAATTACCAACTGTTGAAAACTTACAGCTAATTGATGAGAAGATGGATGCTAATGTTAGTTGATACCTGAAGTATTTTAGGAAAGCAACTGTTTGTCTTAGCATGAATGAATTAGTTATTTATTTTACTTATGGCTCACCACTATTTTTAATGAGATTGCAACGAGTTTTGAATACTTTTTACTATGAGATTAAGATCTATTTTTTTTACTTATCAGACCCTCCAATTCTTTAAAATCCCTCCATATAACTCTTCGAAGCAAAAAAGGGCACAAACAAACTTTTTATAACAGTATTTTTCATCAAAATTTATATTGAATGTAAAACTTGTAGATGCAGAAACTTTTGAAGATAGTTTAAAAAGCTTAACAAAATCTAACAGCTTTTATTTACTGTTTCTGCTGTTTATTGGACAAGGGTCTTCAATATGATTCACAAATCATTTGGAAACATATTTATGTTATAAAATAAAAATAATTTATTCATCTCCAATATATGTTTTGTTAGATGAAAATGGATTATTAATGTATTGTCATTTATGAAAAAAGTACATTTAATACTGATACAACCAGTTTTTAGTTGCATGTTCTGTAAGTCACTCTTGGCTATTTTGTTTCTATGTTCCCTTTGTCCCATCTCATCAGTTAAAAAAGAAATCTTAATCTACCATCTGTGACATACCAACTCCACTCTATATTATAATTTTTTTACATCTACTTTTCCATATTTACATGGAGGATGGTATTTTGTTGGTCTAATTATTTCTACAGCTAGATATTCTTCATACTGCAGTGGAGAATTTGTTTTTTAACAATCAAGGAAACTGAAGCAGAGATAAATGCACACAATGCAATGGTTATATTAAGATTAAATATATTATTGTGTGGTCAGTTGTCCAGCAAATCAATGATGAGACACAATAGCTGTGAAGTTAAACATTCCTTTATTTATATTTCTTGTAAAACATGTTTTAAGTTCCTTGTGTCCATTCCGTCTCATATTGCAGGCATTTTATTGCCAAAGTATCTAACAGAAAGATGGTGTATGGCAGTGAAACCAGAAAGTCAGAAGTGGAGTATATCTTGTTGAACAATAAATTGAGTAGATATGAGTTGAATAAGTAACTAAGTGTCAAAGCCATTAGTAGTCATTTTGTTACATGTGTTTGTCACGCTTCCAAAGCAATGAAAAAATTTTAAGACCTTAATTTCCATTTGGGTTTTATCAACCTTCATTGGAATTTTCTAGAACACCAGATGATTGCAGCACTACCATCAATACTGCTACAGTCATTGTTCTGTTCAGGAGTTTGATGCCATTACCAATTTGTGTCTTTCTGTGCTACAGTTTCACATCAGGATCATATTCATTTGAATGTCCAATTGTTTTTTGAATTTGTTAACAGTTGCTCTGTGTTCTGAAGATTATTGAAGAACCAGGGTTCCTTTAAATCCTAAGCTATTGCAATATCTAGTCCTAATTACAGATAGCACTTTTGCAGCTATGCAATTCTCCTCTAGTTGGAAGGTACCTGCAGTTTTCAATTCTAAAGGTATTCAAAACGTAAATTGCAGCACATCTTTCTCATACATAATATTTATAATTAAAGCTGTTTCTAAAAGATAACTCGAGATACAAATAATCTATTAGGTTGTTTACTTGACACACATTTGAAAAATCTCAAGCAAACACACACATACTGATATACAAAAATACATAAATAACTTGGCATATTTTTCTGTTCTTGTAACAAAATAATTGTTTTATATACTGAAGATACAATTCAAAAACAGAGAGAGAATCATCTTCATCATCGTCGTTTAACGTCCGTTTTCCATGCTGGCATGAGTTGGACAGTTCAACTGGAGTTTGGGAAGCCCCCCCCCCGTCTGATCTGCCAGTGTTTCTACAGCTGGATACCCTTCCTAATGCCAACCACTCAGAGTGTAATGGGTGCTTTTTACATGCCACTGGCACAGGGGCCAGAGGAGCTGGCATTGACCACGATCGGATGGTGCTTTTTACGTGCCACTGGTACAGAAGCCAGTGAAAGCGGCACTGGCTTTGGCCACGTTCAGATGGTGCTTTTTACATGCTACCAGCACGGGGCTCACAACTACAATTTCCATTTGATTTGATTTTGATATTGCTGATGTTGATCTACTTGACTCAATAGGTCTCCTCAGCATGGCATGTCGCCCTACGATCCAAGGTACTTTTGAGTGGGCTGGTTATGTGACACTGGTGTAGGTTACAGCTGTGAACTCACTGTATTTGCTGGGTCTTCTCAGTCACAGCATATCTCCAGAGGTCTCGGTCTTTTGTCATTGCCTCTGTGAAGCCCAACATTTGAAGGTCACACTTCACCGCCTCATCCCATGTCTTCCTAGGTCTCCCTCTACCCCGGATATGTGATGAAAGTTATGTCAAAGAGTCATCTCGCCAGAAGCTAACCTTTACTATTCATACTCATTAACCTTTTTGATACAAATCTACCTAAGCTGTTCCTGGTTCTGCATACTTTAAAGGGATCTAAATTAAAACCTTATATATCAGTTTTCACAACTTATATTCTAAACATCATCTTAATAACAAGGTTATCATAATAAATTTTTCTTTATCTTCAAAATTAATTGAAACACTGGTAGTATTATTTTTTTTAAAGAGAAATATGGTAACAACAAGATTAAAATTACTTTTGTATAATTTACAATTTCACACATCCAGTTTCATGCCCCACAATTCCCATTGTTAGAGTAAGAGATGAATCAGCTTTAGATCCAAACACATAACTCAAGATATGTCAACCCTTGAGGATAGAAATGGCAAATGAGAAGGCCTGTCTGTGATGACTAGGCTTCTGTTGTTCACTCAGTGTATGGTTGCACTAGCATGCTTCCAACTTAAGGCTTACTCTATGCATGGTAACACCTGATTTCAAAACATTTTGCTATCCAACTTTCATTCCTTAATATGAGAAAATAATTTAAAAAATCCAAATCAAAATTTAATTTTTTTTTATTTAACATCAGTAACTTCAAAATTGTCTGATATATCACCATTACTATATTGTCTTTGCAGCATTTTGAGGGCATAAAGATTATAACCACTTGTATCCTAGAAAGGAAGAGGAATAAATAGATATTATTGAAAATAAATAGCAAAAAATCATAAAAATAACAGTCCCTATTATACATAGCATCATCATCACTTGAATGTCCACAGATTTTCAACAGTTAGATACCCTTCTTCTTGCTAAACTTTCGCCTGTTTCCAGAGAAAACATTTTTCCTTAGTCTGGTCATTTTACACAAAGATAGTAAAAAACAGACCTACAGGCAGAATAATATATTATTCCAGAAGATGGAAATAATAATTGTACCAAAAACACTAACACTTTGGATTATCAAATTCAAAGTTTGTAATTTAATCATCATTTGGTGGAATATGCCATGCTGTGATAATAAGTTCATGATGATTTAAGCCAATGGACTCAGCTGAAACTATTTTCTTTCACTGAAACTCACACAGGCATAGCTGTGTGGTTTAGAAGTTTGCTTCCCAACCACATGGTTTCAGGTTCAGTCCCACTGCTTAGTACCTTGAACAAGTGTTTTTTCTACTATGGCTTCAGGCTGACCAAATGAATTTGGCAGATGGAAACTGAAAGAAGCCCATCATGTACACGTGTGTTTGTGTGTGTGTTAGGATCTCTTTATCTTAAGCTTTGCAGGAGAGGTAAGAGTGTCAGCATCAAGCAAGTGGTGTCTTTTGCTTCCAATCTTCCATGAACATATGTCTGGTTATAGGAAAAATATAATCTCACTTAGAATCAGATGAGGGTTGGTGACAGGAAGGGCATCCAGCTGTAGAAAATCTACCTCAGTAAATTTTACCCACCCATGCAAGTATAGAAAAGTGAACGTTGAAATGATAATACGCCACTAATGTTTTAGAAGAAAGGAAGAATGCTACTTCATGTAAACATCCCTGTGAACAAGGTCATCAGCATAAAGGAGCTCCCAGGGGCAGCCTGTCTTGAATTCCTGTTATTGCCTGGAGGACTATGATGAATAAGAGGGGGCTGAAGACTGATCCTTGGTGGACCCCTACCTCTACCCGGAATTCTTCACTGTACTCATTGCTAACCCTCATCTTACTGACAGCATCCCTGTGTGTATATGAATGTATTTTAGAAATATTGTGCATATTCAATGACAGGGGAAACCTAGGCTATTTTTGAAAGCCAGTTTGAGTAACAAACTGACACACATTATTTGTATAACAGTTTCCTAAGCTTCAGAAGATTGTAAAGGATAATTGTTTGAAAAAATATATTTGATAACAATCAGCTGCCATTAAAATTGCTTCTACAACCATTGCTAGTTATTATGTTTGGTACATTTTATTGTTGTTGCTTATCCAAAGGTCAGTCCTGATCAAAAGCATTCCAACCATGACTACCATCTGTGTATTTAAAATGACATTATCTAATATGCTTTTGTCTTAAAATAGTAAAGATGTAATTTGAAGACAATTTGGCTGCTATTTCCAGCAGATCAGGTAACCCACTTGGGCAACCCCCAACAGGAAAAGGAGAAAGGACTGTGGAGATGAGTTATCAAGGTATATGCTCAAGGTACAAGAAGGTACATAATAAGAAAATAGGGGCAGAAAATTGAGGAAGGCTAAGTGGAAATGTACATTCACAAGAGTGTGAACGGAAAGTGACAGGCAGTAGAGGGCTGAAGTGAAGGCACTAAATGGTAAATATAGACAGAGGGGTTGACAATGGTGAGTCTCAGAGGGAATCTAATGAAAAAAGGAGTTGGTCATGAAAGAGATGGCAGGTAGTAATATATATTAAAAAAAAGCTATTATCATTAATAAATACTTTTTAATAAAGCCACTGGTTATTTGTTATATCAATGTCTGAAAAGATACTGATATTCTAAATATTGTAACACCAAGCTTTGACAGCATGCAGTGATTGGACGTTTCCCACTGATGATTTCCAGTAGAATGAAATCATATATGGAAGTTCCAGAACCCATGGCAGATGATTCTGCTACAATCCATGTGTGAGCTTTTATGAGGATTCCTCAAGACTAATAATGCAGTATTCAGTGTTCCATGTTAAGTTGGATATAAAGATTACTTTACTTCATTTAATGTTTGGAAATCATGGATTTGAGTTTAAAATGGTGATATAAAAAAAAACAACCTAAGTTACAGATTAAACAATATTTTTAAACTGTAGAAGAAATTAGAAATAAAAGAAATCTTACCACAAGTTCAGATACATGTTCTTGAATGTCTTCATTTAATTTCAATAAAAATGGAAGAATGCTCTTATCAACCAGCAACTGGTTATGATGAACTCTAGAAACAGAAACAGGAAAAACTATCATGTAAAGATCACCTTTTTCTCATTTTTTATTATTTCGAGGTTCATGTTTCTCATAAACCACTGACACAATAAGAAGGAGGTGAGTGTGGTTAATTAAACAGATCCACTACAAAGTTGACTCTAGCAAGATTTAAACTCAGAAAGTAGAGTACTAAATGCAGCTCAACCTCTTATTAATACTGTACAAATTCTGCCATACACAACCATGAGCATTATCAATATATTAACTACATAGTATTAGTGTATCCCAGGTTAGGAGGGGAGGTGAAACATTCAACTACTTGGACTAAATCAAAGAATGCTGAAGTGAAGTGGAAATAATTCTAAACAAAAAAATTATGGTAACAAAGGCTTATCATTTTTGTCACAATTTACTATATTGAGATCTCTTTCTTGTAGTTGACAAAATGACTTACAGTATCTTTTGCATATTTTATTGACACCAAAAGAATAAAAAATATTATCAATCCTGGTGAGATTTAAACAAAGATCAATTTTATAATAAATATTTTTTAGGATTCTTATTATTGGAACCTATAAATATTTTATAGGTTCCAAACTCCACACCCTAGATAAATATAATCCTTCTTTTGACAGGTTGCAGGTTAAATATAACCTCTAAACATATAAGATTATTATAAACTGCAGTAAGAGTTATTCCCATCAAGTACAATCTTCTCCATAATACTCTAAGTCATTTAAATTTAAAATTATCTTGAACCATTCTACTTTTACAGTAATGTAAATTCATAATTTTTTTTTTTACAGGAATAATGTGGGTGCATGTATTTGCAATGTTATACATTTGCATGAATTGCTAG
The DNA here is from genome assembly GCF_046866305.1 of Octopus bimaculoides. Lineage (NCBI taxonomy): Eukaryota > Metazoa > Mollusca > Cephalopoda > Octopoda > Octopodidae > Octopus > Octopus bimaculoides. Next base: position 105,969,290 of record NC_142929.1, read on the forward strand.
AGCAGGTTCATTAAAGCAAGACACACTTTCTGAAGGCCAGAAACGAACTAATATATGACTAATATGTATGTAATTTTCCATTAGCTGAGACAAATCAAGAATAGTGTGATTTACTAGAAAAAAACTTGGCAATACATATTGTAGGGCTTGATCTTACAACCAGTAAGTCAATTTCATAATAAACACTTCCTCACCAAACTTCTCATTACAATGGTGGTATCAATTACCCAATTTTGAACTGTTTGTAATTCACTTACCTAAGAAGAAATAATATAGCATTTATAGACTTCATAGTACACCATTTTGATGTCACAAATTTATGCAGCAGCTTCAGAAGGATAACAGCACAGTGATAAGGGAGACCCAGCAATGTACCATTCAACTCACTAGAATAGAGTAGCAAATATGACAACAGATAAGAAACCAGCTTTAGTTAAAAATGACAATCTGACATGACAACAGACCTACAACAAATGCAGTATCTGCTGCTATCACCTGTCACTGACACTCACAAATGTCAACCATATTTGGCAGTCATCATCATCAGCATTTAATGTCCACTTTTCCAAGCTTGCATGAATCCAATGAATTTGTTGAGGTATTTTTTCTCTGGCTGGATACCTTTCCTCTTGCCAACCCGTGCCTGTTCCCAAGCAAGGTAATATTGTCCCATAGCTAGATATGTTTTTCATGAAAGACTAGAAATGAACAACCTTGCTTCTATGATGATGATGTCCATTTACAACCATCACAGGATGTCCCAGACAAAGGTACATGCAAACACATACACACATACATCCACACGTCAGGCTTTCTGTCTACCAAATCCATTCACAAGGCTTTGGTTGACTTAGGGCTACAATAGAAAACACTTGCCCAAGGAGCTGCACAGTGGGACTGAACCACAACCACATGGTTAGGAAGCAAGCTTCTTAACCATACAATAACATTTGCACCTATATGCAGTCATACTTGTGCCTATATACAGCCAGGACTGCACATGATAATATGAGCTGCCTTTACATATGTCACAAATACTTGACTGAGGCCAATACCGTCTCTGACAGTAGCCACAGGTGTTATTGTCAGAGTCTGGCACTCATCACTGCAGCTGTTTACAAGCTGACAGGTAACATCATACCCTTTATTTTGTTTATATACTATAGTTGATGGCATAAAAATAATTAATTCCTAAGATGTCAGAAATATGAAAGAAAAGAAATGAAGTTACTTTAGTGTCAATAAAGGTAATATGTTTTCAAGAAAGAGGAGGAGGGGCTTCTAAACTTTCTGAATAAAAAGACAATAACTTCTCCTGAGAGTAACCAAGTGTGTAACATCAGCTGCTTACCTGGCATTAATTCGTTTAAAGATTTCTCGGACATATTTCACAGTATTATCAACCCCATAAGCTAACAGAAATGGATTGGTGGCAGCATCTGCAATCTAAAATTGAGAAGTAACGTTGTTATAAGTTTAACTATAAATGGAAAGGAGAAAGTTGTGTATAGGTGGGTAGATAGACAGATAGGGATACAAATACATATATATATATATATATATATATATATATATATATATATATATATACACACACACACACACACACACACACACATATGTATGCATATACATAATTGAGAAGACCTTTTGAGTCAAGTGAAATCATAGTTGTGGCTGATGCCAGTGCCGCCTGACTGGCACCCATGCCGGTGGCATGTAAAAAGCATCATTTGAGCCTAGTCAATGCCAGTGCCACCTGACTGGCCCCCATGCCAGTGCCACATAAAAAGCACCCACTACACTCTCGGAGTGGTTGGCATTAGGAAGGGCATCCAATTGTAGAAACCTTGCCAGATCAGATTGGAGCCTGGTACAGCCTCCTGGCTTGCCAGTCCTTAGTCAAACACATGCCAGCATGGAAAGCAGACGTTAAACAATGATGATATATATATATATATATATATATATATATATATATTATATATATGGCAGGCTTCTTTCAGTTTCTGTCTACTAAATCTACACAGTGAGTGTGTCTATGCACATGTGTGTATGTATTGTATATATTTTTACATGCATGTGAAAAAAATTGAATGGCTTACTCTTTCTTTTTCTGGTTTTCTAGACTCTTCTTGATGAAGACTTATTGCTTCCATTAATTTATCAATCTAAGAAAAATATATAAAATTAAATGAATTATAAAACATTTGCTCAAATAAAATGTTATTTGTATATGAAGCAAAATATATAAATTATTGTGTTAACAAAAATTTGTTAAAATCAAGCTTTAAGACATAACTTTAATTTATTGAATAGGTTCTTTTTTTTTACAGCAAATTCCATTATCAATTCAAGAGATCATATTAAATGTTAAGAATAGAATATCTTTTACCAATATCCTGCAATAAAGCTGTTTTTTATTTACACATGCTTACAAACATACTAAATAGAATCTCAAATCAATTTCAGCATTTAAACATCCAGTTGTTCAGTCAACTGGACAAGCTGCACATTGAATTAATATGCAGAGTGCCTAAATATTCCACAGATAAATTTACCTTTAATCTAATTCTCAGGCAGTCATTATGATACAAGTGCATCATGACTAGATGTTTGGCTTACAGGTGTAGTCCATCTAACAGGCTTCTATACAATTTGCATTTATCCAAATTCACCCAGAAGGCTAGGATCAACCAGAGGCTATGGTTAATGCATCTACCAAAGATGTCACACGGTGGGAAAAACGAATTTTTAGAAATTTTAGTAGAAAGCTCAGATATTACTGTAAATCTCACTTTCTTTGATATACAAGACCTCTGAGCTGAGACTGCATTCAAAAATGTAATTTCTCCAAGATATAAACATTTTTTTTTTCATCCAATCATGTTGCCTACCTCCCTCTTTCCCTCTCTCTTGTTCCCCCATACATTCTTACAAACATTTTAGTTCCTCTTAGTTCCTTGGTCCTCTCTCACTTCTACTCATCTCATACCTTGAGGGGTCACTTGGACACTTTATCACCACTCATCATCTCTTTGCAGCTCCATCTTCTTTTAAATGTGAGTTGCCATGTAGCTCCTTAACAACACAAACCTGCTATGTCCCCTTCTCTCATACTTTGATTCCTCATCTCTTAGCATAAAGCCACTCTTTCTCCCCTGCATGACAACTTCACTAGTACCAGTGTCACAAAAAAAGCACCCAGCATATGCTGTGAAGTCGCTGGTGTTGAGAACATCCAACCATAGAAACCCTGCCAAAGCAGACACTGGAGCATGGTATAAGCCTTGGACTTATTGAATTCTGTCAAATCCTCAAACTCATACTAGCACAAAACATGGACAATAAATGAAGATAATGATGATGACATTCAAAAGACATGTCTTCTTAGTATTAATAGACTGACATCATTAAGATACAGAGAATAAAAAATCAATGGAATTATACTTAAACAATGTTAGGCTAATTTAAGCATTGCAGACTTCAGAATATATAGAGGATATCCTTGTAATGAAGTGAGGAATAAATATAGAAAATCATATGCAAAAACTCACAGATTTTACTGTTTCAAGAGACATACGTGAGGCATGGCTAACTTCTTTAGAAATTTCTCCTGGAATCTAAAGTAAGAAGAAAAAAGACAAACATTTATTAGGGAAGCAACAATATTGAAGCATTAGTTTCTAATAGAAATATAAATTATTTTACATTTCATTTCAATACAAACATATACCAGTATAATTTTCTCCCTATAAGTTCTTTCAAAGTGAAAATTAAAACATGACTGGAATATTGGAGTTTTAACTGTTATTTAGTAGTCACAACTTTTGAATGTTATATGAATTTCATAAAGAAAATGCAAAGACATTCTTGTCATTCTATCAATACAAGTAATATTGATTATTTATAATGTTTCTAGAGATTTCTGAAGAAATACATATGAAAATTTATATATTCATTCATCTCCTATGAGCATTTGCATCTTTACTGAAATTGCTACACCTGTGAATCAAAATTAGGTCACATGCAGTTCAATAAAAATAAAAACTGATATACTCAATAACATTTATTCTTTTATCTTCTTAATCTATATATTGATACAATAGTCTGTTCCTACCTATCTTCTGCATCTGAGAGAAAGTCAGGAAAAAAAAGAATGAGAAAGCTCTCTCTTTCTCTCCCGCTATCTATCCAGAATGTAACATCATATACTCTTACCAACACAATCAAGCCTTCAGCATACTTTGGCCATTAAACTTAACACATTTTTTTCCAAAATTCTTCTTACCATTTCTAATAAATAAGTTTAACAAATTCCAACTTTGCATAAAACCAATTTACCTGTAATTCTGTTTCTTCATATTCTTTATCAAGTTCTTCTTCTCTTTCCTGAAAAGTTAAAGATCAGAGTTTAGAAGATGGGTAGTGTAGGAAAATAATTGAATTATTTAAAGAAAGTGGATAAAATTATGTGCATATTTCTATGTATACAAATAAAATTTATCCCTATTAATCTTTCCCATCCTCTCACCTTCCTATTATTCATCCCTTCATCATTCTTCTAAATACTGCATTTTTCTGCTGCTGTAATTAAATGAACACAGAACTACCAAGTTTTAACCCTTTTTTGTTCTACTAACACTCGTCTCATCCTTAACACCCTTTCATATCTGCTATCAACAATTACCACTCCACCTTTGCCACTCACTAGCAACTTTTACCCACCTATTCCAAGTCATTATCTCCCTACAGTTTATTCTGCTGCTCTTCACCCTTTTTGTACTACCTCTTATCTCCTCCTCTGCACTGAGCTACTTTTGTTTCTGATCACCTCCCAATCCAACTCATATTTACCATCAATCACATCCCCACTTTTGTTTACCATTCACAACACTCACTCCCACCCATCTCTCACTCTCCTTCCACATTCTTACAAACTTTACCCACCTGCCCTTCCTGATCTTGTCCCCACTCTTCTACATACCCTCTTGAAGGTACACCCAGACATATCATCACCATCATCTTTACCTCTTTTTCCAGCTCCATGCCAATTACTCCCACCCTTATATAATGTGAGGTAGCCATGTATTTCCCTTCAGCAAGAAACCTGTTCCTATCCATCTATCATTCTTTAGCATAAAACCATCTCCCTCTACTATACTCCCACTCAGTCAGTGAGTTACATGACAACCTCACAACTTCACTAGTACTTGTGCCTCAAAAAAAATCACCTAGTACAATCTGTAAAGTGGCTGGCATTAAGAAAAGCATTTAAATATAGAAATCATGCCAAGCAGGCATCAGAGTTTGATAGTATTCCAACTCATCAGATCCTGTCGAATCATTCAGCCCATGCCAGCATGGCAGATGAACATTAAATGATAATGATGATATATATCTTTTAAAGAAAAAAATGCTTACCATTTCCTTTTCTTCATCTGGTATAACTATTTCTTCTGTCTTTTCCCACAGACGTATTGATTTGTCATGTGATGCTGACACAAGAAAATTACTACTAGGGCTGATAGCTAAACAACGTATTTGATCTTGGTGACCCTAAAAACAAGATAAACACAGATATTAAATTATTTTTAACATTGTAAAAGTCTTAAATGCAATATATTTGTAGAGAGTTAGTATTGATTTCAATACTTAGTGAAATGGTTACAAGAGAGTAAATTGGTAGAACAGGTTACAGAAAATACTCTTTTCTGTTTTGGGGCACAATAACACTAAATGGAATCAAGAGCAGTGGAAATAAATGGAAACATTTAAATGGTTTTATTCCACAAAATATAAGTTGAAAGTAAGATTAATTCAAAGAATGATTACCTGTAATATTAAAATTGGCAGGAAATGATCCCCATCCCATTGGCGGATTTTTTTATCTTTCCCACAGGAGAAAAACATATGTGTGTTTGGAATGAATTTAACACAAGTGACACTGAAAGATAAGAACCATAAGATACTGAACAAAGTGTAAAATACCTATGCAATATAAAAACTTGGAGAATTATTTATTACAGATATCACAATTTCCAAAATAAATGATAGTAATGTTTCTTAATGTTTATGCTATTACCTATTTATCTCAATGCAGCTCTTATTGATCATTCCCACTCTCCCTTCTAAATGTGAGTAATCATGTAGCTCCTCGACAACAAGAACCTGTTCCCCTACCTTCTCTCATACTTTAACCCCCTCGTCAGATTCTGTAGTCTTGCAAGCTGCATGGTGACCTCATTAGTGCCAATGGCATGAAAAATGCATTCAGTACATGGTTGGCATTAGGAAGGGCATTCAACTGTAGAAACCCTGCCAAAACAGACACTGGCACATGATGCAGTCCTTGAACCCATCAGATACTGTAAAGTGTCCAACCCATGCTAGCACAGAGCATGAATGTTAAATGATGATAAGATCTTTGGGAGTAAAGGTGAATATAAATAGACTGGCACACAAATACATAATATGAATAAATATATATATACTACTTATTCTTACTTACAATGGGCGGATAAGTGTCCTCACCTTCTTTGTCTTGGCTGATGTACTCTCCAGCCTTCATCAGGTGTTCTGGTAGAATTTCGAACCCAACCCTTTATTTGACTAATAGGGTACACTGTTCTTATTCCTAAGGTATGTTGCTGATGTTATTTTTCTATTGATATTATTTTTCAAGTCCCTGCCTGGGATTGAACTTAGAATCCAAGGGTTAGTAGCCCACACTCTTATCCACTACACTATATACCATTGAATTATAGAGTGAATTTTTGGGTTTATAAACCTAATATTTTATCTTTTCTTAATACCAGTTCCCATATTACATTCATATCTGCACTAGGTCTGCTTAGAAGATTATTGTGTCCTAGCATATGTGCAGCCTCTTTTAATTTTCCATATGACATCAGGACAGTATTCAGAAGTAATACAACAGTTCACAAATATCTTCTCCAAGTAAAACCACCCAAAAAAGAGAATATGACTGAAAACTCTGTGTACTCTATTCCATGCAGTTGTGGTAGGTTATACAAAGGCATGACCACCCCCTTGAAGTAAGGGTAGAGGAACATTGTAAAGTTGTGAATAATTGGATATAGTCGATCATGTATGGAAAAACAGAGACCACCTCCCGCTGTGGGATGAAGTTAAAATAATTGACAGAGAATACCACTGGAAAATACAAAAATTAAAAGAGGCAGCACATATGCTAGGACACAACCTCTTAAGCAGACCCAGTGCAGATATGAATGTAAAATTGGACCCAGTATTAAGAAAAGATAAAATACTAGTTTTATAAGCCCTAAAATTCACTCTATAATTGCCCGCAGGCATATAGCGTAGTGGATAAGAGCACAGGCTACTAACCCACAGATTCTAAGTTCAATCCCAGTTCAATCAACAGAAAAATAACATCAGCAACATACCTTAGGAATGAGAACAGTGTATCCCATTAGTCAAATAAAGGGTTGGGTTTGAAATTCCACCAGAACACCTGATGAAGGCTAGACAGTACTTCAGCCGAAACGTTATAACAACAAACAAGGTGAGAACACCTAACCATCTATTGTAAATAATGTACATAATTCCTCATCCCAAAAATAATGGATAGTTTTACTTTATTCTTGTATTATTTTAGGAAAAGACAACATCTGTAACTTATGAAAATAAGTTGGGTATAAAAAAGACATATTTTTTTAAGTATGGAATCAATCAAACTAAGTTTTGATGTTTGAATATAAGATGACAAACACATATACAAAGATAGAAATCTTTTAACAATAATGTAGAAGTTAATGGAAAAATTATTGAATATCTTATTTAGAAAAGAATGACAGCTTAAAAGAAGAGACAGATGTAGCAATATATTTGATACAATAGCAGTATTTTTACAATGAGTTGTTCGATGGAATACTTTTACAGTACTTTTATATACATAGGTTGTTCTAATATATTCTGCCTTGTTAATAATGAGATTACTAAGCCAATTTGTCTTTTTAGACTTTATTACCCAAAAACCAAAAATAGAAGTATTATACAGGAAAAAAAATTTAACCTGAAGGAAAAATCAGCAAAATATTTGCCATTTCTTACCTGCCATCATGTGCAAAAAGTGACTTGTGGCAGTCTCCAAAGTCTGTGCCCCATAATTTGACATCTCTATCTGCTGAACCAGTAACAATCAACTCACTATCAGATGAAACATCTAGACACAGCACAGGCATACTGTGTCCATAGAGTGAGACAAAGAACTAAAAAAAAAAAAGAAAATACCAAATGAATAAACATGAAACTAAAACAAAATAAATATAACTAAAATCAATTCATTTAATTTAAAGAAAAAGTTTGACACTTCATAAAAAAACAGTAAAAATTGCTAATTCAGAATTCTTGAAAAGAAATGTTGTAAACTATAAATTCAATGTAAAAGAATATGGTCATGGTGAATGAAAAGCTAAAACATTTTTAGAGATAGAACCATAGTTATATTACAAAAATAGTAGTCTTTTAAAATGTAATTTTATCTTCTTTAGACCTTATTTTAAACTGTGATTTCAGGCTATACTGAAAGTGTTTCAATCAATTCTACTTTTTGCAGTTAACCTTGCAGGTGATTAGATACCAGATGAGTGAATGCTACCTGCATTAATTTGATGTCCAATACATAGATAGTTTTGTCCCACATCTGTTTGACATTGCAGAATGTCAAACTAAGTAAAGATATTGATATAAAACAGGAGTTGCAGTGAGCAATAAAAGACAATGGTTAGGGGTTGTACTAGCACCACAAGCTATCAAAATATTTGTCAATTATAATGTATACACTAACTACAATATAATTTATTTACAAAAATTAACATTGAAAGTAACAAAACACACTTATACAATGCTCCCTCTCACTATAGCAGTGATACTGACCTTTTCATGACATTTACATTTGCAGCTAGATAGATAGAAGGATGGTGGGGAGGGAGGGGGGGGGTCTTTCATTGAGAGTTAAGTATGATTTAGCAAGTTAACAGTGCAGTTCCACTGATTCAATTCAACTCTGAGAATTCTCATTGTTGATTAAAAACAAAAATATAGCATTACCTTTAATGAGTCAGCATAAAATAATTTAGCTGTATTGTCCATGAGAGCAACACACACCAACTGGTTATTAGGACTAGACAGGTAAAATACACAAAAAATGAAAATTAGATGACAATTTGCAACACATTTTTTCAGTTTTAAGACAATTGTAGACAACATTTGCTATTATTATTTCATTAAGAAAGGCCTTAGCCAAATACAATTGTTATCCAGCTGTTCTATAATACTCCTTACTATCACCTTCTTTCCAAGTTTTCCAAGCCTGTCTCTTGGCCCTTGCTACTAGATCAACTGTATCATTCTACCATCATGCTATCTTTGGAATGGCTAAGACTTTGCCCCAGTAGCACATTTAATCTGTAGCACTAAGCAGGTTATTTCATAGAAATTTTCAGTTGTCATCTTTGCTATGGATATCGAGATCTTTCTCCTTACAGTCATACATGTCATGGTGAATAAACAACTGAGTGCAAATGTTTAAATTTAATTAGCAGCAACAATAGCAAAAGTATCCTATATGTGTATAAATAAATGGATGGAAATCAATAAAGAAAAAATAGAAAAAAATATGGAAAAACACATCACTAAATCTTATATGATTCAAATATAATCAAAAATGTACACACACACACACACACTCAGACATATATCAATTCATCCAAGTGTGAAAAAAAAAGACATAAAATGCTGATATATATAGAAATTATATGAACCTGTACATGACAGCCAGAACAACTTCATCCATCAGCAAAGTTCTCTGATGTTCCAAGGTCAGTTGTTTTCTGAAAAGAAAAACGTCATTCAAAATGACAAAAACAATCTATAACAAAGAAATAAAAGAAGAAAACAAAAAAGAAAAGTCTATCTGTTATTTATGTGTTGAAAAAATATTGTGAGCAAGCCATTATCATCACCATCATCAGTTAATGTTTGTATTCCATGCTGACATAAGTTGAATAATCCTGTCAAACCAGAAAGTTGTGTTGAACTCCATCAATAAAATCCTGCAATGATGTTGCCCAGAATTTTTTCCAAGATACTTTAATAAAAGTGTACATCAGTAAATAGGCACTGGAATAGCAGCATGGTTGAAAAGCTCACTTTGCAACCATGTTGTTCCAGGTTTGATCCAAATACAAAGCACCTTGGGTGTTTTCTACAATATTCACATTTTTTTACATAAATTGAAACCTCAGAGTTGACTTTACATTTCATTAGTCTGGAGTCAATGAAGTAAGTACCAGTCATGTACTGGAGCTAAATTCAATCAACTATGCCTTTTCCCATTGAATGGGTGGCATTGAAACAAAAGAAGAAATTCTTAAAATTACTGTCCGTATAAACCAAGTCTGTGTCCAAGTCTTATTCTTCAAGTGAATGTCTAAAAACAGTAAAGTTACGGCATAAACGATATACAATTTATTAAATGCAATATAGAATTCAAATCCTAGTACTAGAAAAACCTTGTAGTAGGCTGATGTTCTAAGAGAAGATAGTCTGATGGTGATGTCGTGGAGGTAGGATGATGATTAAGAATAAATTACAGTCTTATGACTTACCTCGGCTGTTCATTCTCAGAACTGATAACTAACCATTCAAATGTCCAAAATTTGATGTTCTTATCTGCACCTCCAGAACAAATGCCATTCTGAAAATAATTAATATTTCAATACAATTGAAGAATATGAGGAGTGTTGTTTAAATACTAAATAAAAATATACATAATATAATATTTAAACAGTTGTCACTTATCATCCCCTCCCTGCTGACCCATTCCTTTTTCCTTTACCTTCTCCCCAAACTGATATTCACCAGTAATCATGATTCCTTCCGTTTGCCATTTTGCATCACCTACCCTCCCACCCAAACCATCAGCCACACATCTCACATCTATGTCCCTATCTCCCTCACATTTACCCTCTTGTGTCTTGAGGGCACATCCTGACAATTTATCCCTACCATCTTCTCTCCTTTTCCAGCTGAGGTAGCATGTATCTCCTCCACAGCAAGAGGCCTGTTCCTATCCCTCCACCACACTCTTGCCTCCCAATACCTTCCATAACCCATCCCTCAGTCAAAGGGTCTTGTGTTACAAGTTGGTGACCTCATTAATGCTAGTCAGAACTTAAAAACAGTGAAGATGAATTGCCAATGACATACAAAGCCCAATCTGATTTTATTGATATTTCAGACAACTAAAATGAGTTGGCAGAATCATTAACATGCCAGACCAAATGCTTAGCAGCATTTGGTCCGGCATGCTATATATAGCCCAGGGCTATAGGACAAACCACTTGCCCAAGGTGCATTGCAGTGGGACTGAACCCAAAACCATGCCTGGTTTCATCATCATCATCGTCGTCGTTTAACGTCCGCTTTCCATGCTAGCATTCTAAAGCAAAATTCTTAACTACACAGCTATACTTACACCTATATATTTTCTTTTTTGCTTTCAGGCTCTAGAGGAAGGAGCAGTACCTGTGACCTACATAATCCTTCCTCAACCAGTGAGGTTGATGCTATTGATGTTCCACTTAAAACTTTCCAAATCAACAACTGCAGGAAAAGAATTCCAGAAAAATGTTCTGAGTAGGAAAGGACTAGGTGTAGTGATTAGTGTGGGATCAGAGAAGATGAGACACAATTATGGTGATGAGAGAAGGAATTAGTTAGATGGGAGTGCTCAGCTGGATGTGGCATAATGCCAGCCAGCTTTAAGAAGTAGAGGCCATTATAGTAACAGTAGAAGAAGCAGAGAGAGAGGAGATAGCAACCTGTGAGACAGATGCTGGAGTATGTATTATAAATTAGTTCAACAAAAGAGGCCGATAGAATAAGTATGAGGCTTACAAAGAATAAATCCTGGGGTCAATTTCTTCAACTAAAACCATTAAGGCAGTGCTCCAGCATTGCCACAGTCAAATGACTGAAACAATGAAACCAGTAAAGGAACAAAGGAATATATACCCATGGAACTGTGTGTGAAACAGTGTATATATGTGTCAATCAAATATCAATGGCCACATCATTTCAAATTTCCTCATAAGCATAGATAGGAGTGGATTTTTTAGAAAATGATAAAATAATTCCAACATTACCTTGTCTGGAGATAAGCTTATACTCCAAACTGGTCCACTATGGGCATCAAAGGTGCTTAGTAATGTAGCTGTTGCAATTTCAAATAGCTGAAGTGTTCCTGACTAGAAATGAAGGAAGCAAAATATGAAGTTGTACAAATAAACAAAACACACACACATCAGATCAAGCAAATAAAACAGATGCTGTTGTTCAACCCTAGATTGTCTCTGATTGAGCAGAGTTATGATCGAAGGCATTCTAACTATGACCATCCAGTCTTTTTAGGGAGTATCTAAAATGACATAATCCCATGTACCCATCTTTTTTTAAGATGGTAAATTGTGGATATTTGGCTGTTATTTCTAGCAGGTCAAGCAACCGGTGTAACAGAGACAGATAAATGATCAAAAAGGGTAGACAAGAGACACAAGCCTGTCCTAGCGTCTTTCTTTTCAATAGAGAATCACTTGTATTTTAAAATCAGTTCTGTTTTTTTATGGATGTAAAAGAGAGTGAGTATGTATGTATGTCTATTAAATACACTATTCATGAAAGAAGCCGAAAGAGCTGGCTCGACCATTCTTTTTCACTCAACCATTCTTTTTACATAGCTTAGTCAGAGCCAGAGCTTCATTCATTTGCAGTAGATTTATAATACAAAGCCACATATTTAAATTACTCTTTTTATGATTGGTATTTTTGGCTGCAGAAGGATAAAAAGGTAAAAGTGAACAAAGGATATAAAAAGACAAATCAAATTGAAATCTAACAGAATTAAACAATAGACATCTTTACCTTTGTTCCAACAACACATAAACGGTCTCCTGGGAGGAAAAGGCAACAGAGAGCATATTCACAGTCCATTGTTGCTATACATTGTAAATAAGATCTAAAACAATAAAAGAATTAGCAATAATTATGTATGCATGAAGATGTTTCTCACATGACATCCAACACAAAATATTATTATCACAACAATAAATATAACAAGAGGTATATTTATATAATATTGACAGGAAGGGCATCAAGCTGGAGAAATTCTGTCTCATGCAAGCATCAAAAAGTGGATATTAGAAATGGCTGAACATATTCAGTGTATAATACAGAATAAAAAATTGTTTTTTTGGAGTGACTGTGTGGTAAGTAGCTTGCTTACCAACCACATGGTTCTGGGTTCAGTCCCACTGCATGGCACCTTGGGCAAGTGTCTTCTACTATAGCCTCGGGCCGACCAAAGCCTTATGAGTGGATTTGGTAGACGGAAACTGAAAGAAGCCCGTCGTATATATGTGTGTGTGTGTTTGTGTGCCTGTGTTTGTACCCCCACCATCGCTTGACAACCGATGTTGGTGTGTTTACGTCCCCGTAACTTAGCAGTTCGGCAAAAAGAGACCGATAGAATAAGTACTAGGCTTACAAAGAATAAGTACTGGGGTAGATTTTATTGACTAAAGGCGGTGCTCCAGCATGGCCGCAGTCAAATGACTGAAACAAGTAAAAGAGTAAATTAAGTGATGCTCATTTTTATAGTTTATTATATTATGCAAATTAATTTTTTTTGCTTTTAAACTTACTTCATTGAAAAGATTTAAAATTCTCTTTTTATTCACATATTATCTGAATCATAAATGATTAAACAGAAATGATTAATGTTAACTCATGAGTATACTATTGTTTCTAAATTGATGCCATTCTACACCCAATGCATTTTATATTATGCAAGCATGAATTCTGAATCAAAGTCATGTATTTTACTTCAACCATAGTTTAACAGACTGAGGGCTATTCTGACAGATTAAGGGATTTTATCTATAAATACAAGACAATGCTTTTGATACAGTTTGAATCTACAAGTTTTACACCTGCATTATAATAATAAAAAAAAAAACTTATTACCGATCCCAGACTTTGACTGAATCAGCACTGGCAGAAAGGATAGCAGTATTATCTGAGCTGAAAGATAGTGCCCGGATCTCAGTATGGTGACCTTGTGTTTCTAAGATTTCTGTTTCTGGTATCTCCTGCTCACTAGTGTTGATATCAATGTTATACCATGACAGGGTGTTGTTGGATGATAAACACACAATCTAAAAAACATACAATTTTTTTTTTAATTATGTAAATTTTATAAATTCCTCTGCTAATCCTTAATATTTATAACTCCCAAAATAACACATATTTCTAATCCTATTCAACATAGTTTCATTTATATATACATTTTAAACAAAGTAAAATGCACTAATATCAGAAATAAACATATGAAAAACATTTTTTCTTTTGTTATGCTACTGTCTTTTCTATTATAATTCCATTCACATCTTGGATGCCTCAGAACTCAACATTGCAAGCAAACAAATGCCTATTACAGGTGAACTGAGCCATTTGGGACATAGTGCCTTATATCTTGCATGGTGAAGAAAGGATATGGAATATGGGTTATCCAGTATGTTATCCACCCAGCAATCTCTACTTAAATATGTTGACATAAAACAAAAAACAACTTGGTCTCGTGTGAGAGATTTATTTATTTATCTATTAGAGGAAATGAGGTTGTGAGATACTGGCGCCTTTTTCTTTAAGACATTCTCAGAAACAGAATTTGAACAGCTGCAACTAGAAATCAAAACTAATCATGATTTACTTCACCATGGCTAACAGCAAATACAACCTGCGAGAACTCCTGTACCAAGTAACCGGCAGCAGCATTGAAGCCTCAACTTTTTACACGACATGTGTCTCTCCTCGGCTCTGCATTGCCGCCACTTCTTGTTACAGCGCCTCAACTACTGTAAACATTGACTACGAACTGGTATTTAACCATCCTTGTGTCTGGACTTTCTTCTAACATCCTTATAGACTCTTTTTCTATGCTCTGTATCTCTCGCACACACATACACACACGTTTGTATACACATACACTTCATCTACATGACAGCCTGTCTATTATTATGTTTATATGGCACACTCACACACATACATGTTGACATATCAATAAAACCTTCTACCGGTTGTGTCTCTCTTTTCATTCTGGCACCTATACTCATTTGTCCTCTTTTCATATTTTTTATTTGTATCGACTGTGTGATGTACTAAAGGAGCCATTCCTCGTCACCTCTCTTGGCCGCATGGTTGTTACAATTTCAATCACACTTCTAATGAACTAAAATGACAAAGAAAGTAATAACTATACCTTTAGGATATTTTTTTCCAAGAAACAGTCAAAACTATGTCCCTTTTGAGTTATTTTAAAGCTGCTAATTTTCTTGAAGATATCTTTTAATGCTATTAAAGGTTCTGTTTCTTCTCTGAAATAAAAAAAAACAAGTTTAAAATTTACCTTAAAATTTACTTAGTGGGATTTAACATTCTAATGAAACTAGAGTAATTAACAAAACTCCCCAACATTTGAGAGGGAGAACAGAAGAAAGGGTGGTGAATTTAGATAAAGTCTTGAGAAGTTAAAATATGATGTGAGGAACAGGTTTATTGTTGTGAAAGGGAATTTGTGGTGAGACAACTAGAGACAGAGTTAGGGAAGGAAGTAAGAGAAGGGACAGAGAAAGAGTAGTATCAGTAGTTAGTGAAAGGGAGAGAGTTATAATGTAGACAGAAGAGTGGGTTGAATAAGAGGATGTACTTACTTCTTTTTACGTTTTTTTAGCCTTCGCTTCTCTAATTTCTTCAACTCTTCATCAGTAGCCATTAAATAAATCTCTAGACTGCTATCATTGTTCTAGAACATTCATAGAAGGAAAAATCAAAATCAAATTAAAAATTAACATAATAAGGTAATGGTTTTTCATATTGTCAAAACGTCAGGAGAATTAAAATAGAAAATTGTAATGCTGAAGCATATCCTAAGAGCATTAACAATTTTTATCAAGGGAAACAGATCAAGCTGGAAATTCAAACCAAATTATAAACTTGGTTGGTTAAGGACTTACACATGTACCATAGAATTTGTGGCATAATAAAAATAATTAGATAATGAAAAAATCTAGATAAAACTGAAGACAACTCCTACACAAAGTAATTTCACCTCCAACAGATTATAACATTAAATATCATCACACATTATGCAAGGCTTTGTACAAGTCTATGGATACATATAAAAATAGTTCACCTGACAGATGAAGTTGAATCTCTCAGATTAGTAGACAAAACACCCAAAAGAAAACAGGAGAGTAAGTCTTTAGAAATTACATGTTAAATATGCTTCATTAAATGTCACCTTTAAAAACCTCACTAAAGAAACGAATTTTATTAATTACAATGAATTTCATCTATTTGTAGCAACATCTCTTAATTCCATCCAGACCATCTTTTGTTTATATTTAAGCACCATAAAGACAATGTTTTAAGTGACAAACTCATTATTGATGAGGTCACTAAAGAGAGTGACTAGAACACACATTTGATTAGTCGTGAATGTTTTCAAATTTAGCTACCTTAAAACACTTTTTTGCTATTTTGAAATTCTTTCTAAACTGCAAGACATCTAACACACAAATTTAAACTTCTTGTTTTTATGTCTTACTGGTAACTCTTACTATTCTACCGTTAGCCAGTTTAATTCAGTGTTCAGAATTGAGATTTTGGTTCCTAAAAACAAGGACTAATTCAACAATAACCTTACCTTAGTGATGCATGCAACCTACAGTAGGGCACCTACTTTTGTTTAGCATCTTCTATCAGAGCCTTCAGTTGACTAATACTGTATAAGTGGAATTTGGAAACTGTATGGAAGCTAGTTATATACATTTACATACATATTTATATGCAAGGGTACCTTTATCAATTTATATTGGTGTAGCATAAAAAACATCACTGAGAAAACCAAAGAAAAAAAAAACAGTACTTTACTAACACATTAGGTTAGCCAATCCTTTATCACTCTCTCAACCAGAAATATTGTGAACTAATGATTGGAATGTGAGTAATCAATGACACTAATGTTAACAAATTGTGATATAAAATTCTGTAACATCAATAACTCAGAAGAATCAAAAAGCTACTGAGAACAACAGTGCATTTTAATATTTTATAACCTGTTACATTTTCTATTAATTTCTTTGAACTTTATAAAGACATGACATATTTCAATATGCCATACTATTACATATGACAATGAAGATACTCTATTCTATTCATAGTAGTATCATTAGGGTTCTAGAATATATTTCAAGAACATATCTGAACAATCTGTGGTTAAGAAACTCGCTTTGCAACCACATGGTCCAGTCCCATTACACAGCAACTTGAGACAAGTCTCTTTTACTCTAGCACTACACTGATCAATGTCTTGTGAGTAAATGTGGTAGACCGAAACTGTGTGGGAGTCTGTCATGTGTGTGTGTGTGTGTGTGTGTGCACACGCGTGTGTTTGTTACCCCTCCACCACCACCTGACAACCAACATGGGTTTGTTTACATACTTATAACTTAGTGATTCAGCAAAAGAAACCAACAAAATAAGCCCCCCAAGGCTTAAAAATAAGTACTGAGGTCAAGTCATTTGACTAAATCCTTCAAGGCAGTGCCCCAGCATAGCCACAGTTGAATGACTGACACAAGAAAAAGATAAAAGACTGCAGTACATTCCTGGCTAAATATCTCTTATCCACCATGACATAACACTTCAAAATAATTTTATATCCAATAATGAGAAATCCTTACCAGACATACAAGAACTCTATTTGAAGGATTGGTTTTCATGGCAAGTAATCTTTCTTTTGTTTGACGCATCAATGAACCAGTTTTGACACATTTGATTGGATAAATCTGAAACAACAAAAAAAAAGCATGGTTAAACTCTAAAGAAATGCATAGTGGGCTGTTGAGATTTAGTCTCAGCAATACGTTCTCTAAAAACCTGCTAGAAATAACAGCGAAATCTCCCTCAGATACCATATTACTGTTTTAAGAGAAAACAAAAGGACACAGGGAATGTAGTTCTAGCTATTCTAAGAAAGATGGAATAGTCTCTGCTCAACCAAAGCGATAAACAACATCCATGTTGCAGCAAGTATAGTTCTTTTTCTTACCTGAGAAGACAATACAATATATGTGCAATAGAAACTGGAAGACAAAACGATACCATATAATTCAGTCATGTGTTGCTGTACTGAATGATATATGCAAAAAATTTCAAATGAATCAAAATTTACTTCTTCTCTGAGGAAAGAAAACAAAAACTGAATCTTGATTGTTAACAACTCTCAAAGAAATGAGCGAATAAATTCAAGAAATTAAGAATTCATTGGTCACGAAACTTGGCTTGCGAAGACCTATTGGGGCAAGCGAAAGCGAAATCGTGATGGCACCTGTGCCCAGCGTCGCCTTCCTGGCACTTGTGCTGGTTTTATGTGTAAAGACATTCGAGCGAGATCGTTGCCAGTGCCGCTGGACTGGCTCCTGTACAGGTGGCACGTAAAATACACCATTTTGAGCATGGCCGTTGCCAGTACCGCCTGACTGGCCTTCGTGCCGGTGGCACGTAAAAGCACCCACTACACTCTCGGAGTGGTTGGCGTTAGGAAGGGCATCCAGCTGTAGAAACTCTGCCAAATCATATTGGAGCCTGGTGTAGCCATCTGGTTCACCAGTCCTCAGTCAAATCGTCCAACCCAACGTTAAACGATGATGATGAATTATTTCAGAGAAAATTGAATTTTTATGAAATCTGATCATTGTTAGCAGGCAAAGTGATAGCGATATACATGTTTGGCAACATCTACAACAGTTACTATGGTAATAACAGATAAAATTATAAAGTGTACTAATTAGTACAATCGTACTAAGTATCCTATACTTTTAAACAAACATGTAGGATTAGTGACAGGAAGAGCATTCAGCTGTAAAAATCTTATCATAAAAGAAAAGAGAAACTCCCCATCCAAATAATGCAAGCTTGGAAAACAAACATTAAATGAATGAACAAACTAATTACAATTACTATGGTCATAGCCATTGCAAGTAACCATCATCATCACTTCACCATGCTTACCCCAATATTTGATTGGCACTTTATTTTATCAATCCCAAAAGAATGAGCAGCAAAGCTGGCCCTCGAAGAATTTAAATTCAGAATGTAAAGTGTCAGAACAACCACCACAAAGCATTTTACCCAATACTCTAATGATTCAAACAATCAACTATCCTAGTAATAATAATAATGATTTCAAATTTTGGCACAGAGCCAACAGTTTTTGAGGGGAGGGAGAAGTCGATTACATAGATCCAGTACTTGACTGGTACTTATTTTATTGACCCAGAAAGGATGAAAAGTAAAGTTGACTTTGGCAGAATTTGAACTCAGAACATAAAGCCAGATGAAATGCCACAAGCACTTTAATAAAAATTAGTTTCAAATTTTAGCACAAGGCCAGTAAGTTTGAGGGGAGGAGGCTAATTGATTACATCGACACCAGTGCTCAATTGATACTTATTTTATTAACCCCAATGAAAGGATGAAAGACATAACTGACCTCAGCAGAATTTGAACTCAAAACAAAAAGATGGGCAAAATCCACTAAGCATTTTGCTTGGCATGCTAATGATTCTGCCAACTCGCCACCTTCATAATAATGACAATGAGAATAACAATCCTTTCTGCCATAAGCACAAGGCTTGAAATTTCAGTGGGAGGAGGCTAGTTAATCACATTGACCCCTTGATCAACTAGTACTTATTTCATCAACCTCGAAAGGAGAAAGGCAAAGTCAGCCTCAGCAGCATTTGAACTCAGAACATAAAGAGCCAGAAAAAATGCCACAAAACATGTTGTCCATCTTGCTAACGATTCTGCAGCTGCTACTTTAACAATAATAATGATGATGATAATAATAATAATTTACAAATTCCTCTTCTCGCTGACTTTCAGTTGAATCTGTTTGGTCTGTTTTCACTTCTTCAATTCGAGCTTTTTTCAATGGAGCTTCTGAGTCATCTTGTTTGTTCTAGAATGGAAAGAAAATTGTTAAACTATCACTTTAGTAGAGTTATTATTAATCAAGATAGCTTTTTATTTTTCTGTCTTCTTTTCAACAGTTTTATATGTTACATTTGCATTTTAATATGGGTTAGATGAGTCCACAAATTTAGATATTTACATAAATGCACAACTAATATATGTATAGCAATAAAAGTAATCACCAAGCTAAGATGTCAGGCTAACTGCTTTACTATGTCCCAAGAGAAGAGACATTATGCTGCTGCCTCAACTTAAAAACATAAACCATAGGAGCCAAAAAGGGCTCACTTGAGCAATTGGAAATACCAGCCAAATATCCTCAAATCACTATCATGCTAAAATAGAAAGAATACATTGAATAAAATAGCTCTAAGTAAATTGAATCTAAAAAGATGGAATGGTCATGGCTTGAATACGTAATCATAGGTCTACTGAATCAGAACTAACAAAGTTAAGCAATAACAGGAAGCCCAAAACTCTATTGTTTAATGGTTAGGTGTTAAAAAAGAAACTGAACAATAATTCATATGTACAAACCATTCTTTGTTTGTAGCCATTGAAAAGAAAATGTGATGTAAAAATAGGAAAGAGAAAAAAGTGAGAGAAAGATAGAGACAGAGTGAGAGAGAGGGCCTACACAGGGAACAGTAGGGAGGGAATATAAGAAGTACAGAGGGGATAGAGGAGATGGTCTATAAAAGTGTGAGGGGAAATATTTAGAGATATCAAGTGATGGTAAGAGGAATTGGGGTGGCTGAGAGGTAGATATAGTAGATATGTAAAAGCATGAGAATGTATGGATAGGTACATGAGGGAGAGTAGAGGGGTCTGCAGTAGGTGGTGGGTGTGTTGGGAAGATGGATTGTAGGGGAGTTTTTCCAGAGGACAGAGTTATGTGTGTGTGCATGAGGGGAAAGGGAATGTGGCTGTAAAGGATGTGTTTGTATGTATAGACAGACATGATTTTACTTAGCTTGAATGACTTCTCAAGCACAGAAAATCACCAGATGTCTCAGTCCCTTATCATCTCTTCTGTAAGGCTCAATATCTGAAGATCATTTCTCACCACTTTATCCCAGGTTTTCCTGGGTCTACCTCTGTCACAAGTTCCCTCCACAATTAAAGATCAGTACTTATGCAGCTGTCCTCATTCATAAACATCACATGACCATACCAGCAGTCTTCTCTCTTGCACTCTCTTAAATCATCTACACTCTGTTGTACCTGCACACTGACATCACCCATCCAGTAGAGCATGCTGGCTTCATTTATTTCGAGCCTATGCATGTCCTCTGTAGTCACAGCCTATGTCTCACTGTCATGTAGCATAGCTGTTTGTACACAAGCATCATACAATCTGCCTTTCAATCTGAGAGAGAGAGATCCTTTGTTATCAACAAAAGTAGTAGCTTTCTGAAAATGGCCCAGTCCATTATTAGTCTAGCAAGTACACTTTTAGAGCTTCCTCCTCCACTGCTAAATTGGTTGCCTAGGTAATAGAAGCTATCTACTACTTCTACTCACTGAACATTTGAGGGTGTCTAGTTTCTGTAAATTCTTAGTGTTTATTGTACCTGCACATCTACCACACACAATGACTACTTCCTCTGTTAACTTTCCCATGATACTGCTGCACCTCTCACATGTCCATAGCTTGCACTGAGTACATCCAATGGGGTTTCTACCAACATCTTTTCTACGTATTGAGCAGGGCCATCTCCCTGAAGGGATTTGTGATCTGTCTGTTTTCCTACTTCCAAGGACTTTGCTAAATTAATTCTAAGGCCCTTTGTTTTCACATCTGAAATTTCTTCTCTAGTTCTGATAATAATTCAGTAATAAGAACAAAGTCATCAGCATTGAGAAGCTCCCAAGAGCAGTCAGTCTTAAATTCCTCTGTTATGGCCTGGAGGACTATAAGCAAGAGGGGACTGAGTACTGGTCTTTAATGAACTCCTACCCATACACTAGATTCATTGCTACACTCATTGCTGACTTTCACCTCACTGACAGCATCTCTAAAATGGCTTGTACAGCTCTCATAAACCACTCATCTATCCCAAGCTTCTTCATTGACCACCAAATATGGGAGCAGGACACCAGTCATTGGGTATGACTTTCTCATAGTCAAACTGATTAACTATACAGGTGATTAGGCTGTATCTCACACTGCCAGAGATTTTAAGCATCTCAGCAGTGATTTCTGATGGACCAGGAGCTTTCCGTCTTCATATCCTTAATTGCATTATTCATCAGGCTACTGTCTATTTGGATAGCTGACCCCTCTGTTGAGTCCATATTAAGTAGACTACATTTATCAGTCATTCATAGTAGTACTTCCAAACCTCTTTGCAGAATCACTATCAAATTTATCCCAAACACTCTGTACACTAATTTTCTGCAGTTTAAATTTTTTGAATTTCTGTACAAATTGTACCAAAATAATTTTTGGTGCACTTTGTTGTTCAAAGTATGCTGCAAGTAAAAAAAAGTTTGGGAAAACTGATCTACATAAACAATAAGTAAAAGAATATTTACAGAATTTGATTGAAGTCCCCAGAAACGAAGTTCATTATCAGCGCATCCAGTAATTAATTCGTTATTTTTTGTAACAAGAATATCTGTCACCTGCAAAACAAAAATATTAGGAAATAACATGAATTAAGGGGTACAAGAAGCAACAAGAAAGACTATGATAAAACAACTAACTAATAAATTAATATTTGAGCAGATTCTCAAATAATGATAAGGATTAAGAATGGTCTGTTGAATTGCTTAAAGAAGTTGAACAAAAAAATTAAAATGTGACTTCTCAATAAAAATATTGTGTGTAAGGATGAGATGATTATGCTAATACAAACAAGTAACACAAATGCAATAAGTGCTACAAGCTGATGCAGAAAAATACAATGACAAAACATTAAAATATATGATGGGATGTAGCACCACAAACCAAAAAATGATGATAATGATTACCATCACAAAGAGGAGGACATAGGATTATCCATATTTCAAAAAGGAATCTTACCTCACTGCGGTGTTCAATAATGGTATCAAAGCAATGCTGGGTGTCCAAGTCCCATAGTTTTATTAGGGAGTCCTTTGAGCTAGAAACAAAATTTTAATGTTAAATGCAAAATATCAAAGTTTAAAATCATCATCATCATCATCAACATTTAACATCCATTTTTTATGCTGGCATGGGTTGGATAGCTTGAGAGGAACTGGCCACACCAGGTTCCATAGTCTATTTTGGCTTGGTTTCTACAGCTGGATGCCCTTCCTAATGCCAATCACTTTACAGAGTGTACTGAGTGATTTGTACGTGGCACCATCACCTGTGCTTTTTATGTGGTACTAGCATCCACACCAATGTTTTTTACATGACAACTTGGTTTTAGGATCTCAATTCTGTTGTAATGGGCAGGTTTTTTTTAGTATAGTAATGTGCCTCATATTTCAGTCCTCTGTCATCTTTGTAGGCTCAGCATTTTGAGATTGAACTAAAAGTTATGATCTTTTTCTTAGATACAAGACCAGTTTTGGTACCAGGAGAAACAAGTAGTTAATTGATCTGGATCAGATGCTGAACTAATTCTATTAAAGCCAAAAAACATTTTTGTTATTTCAGCAATGTCCACCATTGTGATAGAAGAACATTACCTGTACTTACTGTTTTAGTTAGGAATTTTCCTTTGTTCTCTTTCTTTTTATGAGTAAATAAAGTAGTGAAGCAACAAGTTCACGGTCTTCAGTCGTAGTTCACTTTGTGCTTAGTTGTACCATTGAACAGAACACTCAACTCTATATACCACTGTCCACCTGGTAACCAGAAATAAACACCAAATATCTAGGTGCAGGTATGGTTGTGTGATTAAGAAGTTTGCCTCCCAACCACATGGTTTCAGGTTCAGTCACATTGTGTGGCATTTTGGGCAAATATCTTCTACTAGATCAACCAAAGCCTTGTGAGTGGATTTGGCAAGCAAAAACTGAAAGAAGCCTGTCATAAGTGTATGTATGTGTGTGTATACATATATATATATATATATATATATATATATATATATATATATATATATAAACTGTAATTTTTGTATAATTATGTATTGTTAATATTGTTAATATTGTTAATATTTTCTTCGCTTAGCTGTTGAACTGTTCACTCACGCTTCTCTCAGGCTCTACTTCCAACAAAAGGCAGCAACAACAAAGTGTTATTTGAAAGGAATTTGGATGCCATTTCTAGCAGTTACCAGCCGGCAGACACTTTAGAGACTGAATACTATAAATTCATTTATTGATTCTTGAAGGAATTGAACACACATATTGTATCTTGTGTTGGACATATGGTATTATTCCTGTGATTTTCCACCCTTACGTATCCATTTTTACTATAAGATATATATATATATATATATATATATATATATATATATATATATATATATATATATATATATATATATACATACACACACACACTTACACAAGTGCTTGTTACTATCTCCTTGCCTCGACTTCACATGATAGTTGTAAACAAGTGCCATCACCATACAAGTGGTGTCCTTTGTTTCCAGTCTTCCATGTTGAGATTTGGTAGCAAGAAGGGCATCATCATCATCATCATCATCATCATCATCGTTTAACGTCCGCTTTCCATGCTAGCATGGGTTGGACGATTTGACTGAGGACTGGTGAAACCGGATGGCAACACCAGGCTCCAATCTAAATTTGGCAGAGTTTCTACAGTTGGATGCCCTTCCTAACGCCAACCGCTCAGAGAGTGTATAGAAAAATCTACCTCGACAAATTCCATCTTACTCGTGAGTATGGAGAAGTGGTCATTAAAACAATGATGATGATGGTTTCATATAAGCTTCTTCAAGCCATTTTTAAGCATTATCAAAAGTTGTACGATTTTGTAGGGTTACAATGTTTGGCTCAGTATGTAAGAAAAAAAGTTCTAATTTGTTAAGATTAACCTTTTAGCATACAGATTACTCTGTCAAATGTAAATCTTATTTATTCACATTGGTTTGAATGGATGATGCACTATCTCATAGCCCTGACATTTTGATGATGTGATTGTTTATTTTTAAATGACATTGTGGCTGATTTGAAGATAAAAAAGATAGAATATTTTAGCCAGATATGGCCAGTTTAAATATTAAAAGTTAAACATGTTAGCTGCTAAGAGAAGGAGTAGCAATTGTATGAAAATAAATAAGTCCCCTTATCTATAAATTAAACATCTTAACATACTCCAGTGTTTGTTGGAATGTCACACTGGCCATTTTGATTCTGTTATTCACAACAATTAAATTGATTAAACTATTGTGATAAAATAAAAGTTCCATTTCATACAATTTAGAAAGAAACAGTACAAAAGGCAAGAATCAGAGATGACTGCAATAAATTAGTTGAAGTACAGCCAACAAGTTCTGAAGTACAAACTGATATAATGTTGGAAGAGATACTGGAAAGACACAATATGACATCAGAACGTACATATATATTTTTTTCTTGAGAAATAATATGTAGAATTTTTCACAACTCTGTTATGGATAACTTACATACAATTTCTAGGTTTTATAATGTTCACAGAATCTATTATGAGTCATGTGATTATAGATGATAATTTTAATTTACGACGGTGGAACATATAATGTAGATGATGATAACAAGGCAATGGATCTTAAGATATAGCCCATAGCTACAGATATTAATGTGGAGGCGCAATGGCCCAGTGGTTAGGGCAATGGACTCGCAGTCATAGGATTGTGGTTTCGATTCCCAGACCAGGCGTTGTGAGTGTTTATTGAGCGAAAACACCTAAAGCTCCATGAGGCTCCGGCAGGGGATGGTGGCGAACCCTGCTGTACTCTTTCACCACAACTTTCTCTCACTCTTACTTCCTGTTTCTGTTGTGCCTGTAATTCAAAGGGTCAGCCTTGTCACACTGTGTCACGCTGAATATCCCCGAGAACTACATTAAGGGTACACGTGTCTGTAGAGTGCTCAGCCACTTGCACGTTAGTTTCACGAGCAGGCTGTTCCATTGATCGGATCAACTGGAACCCTCGACGTCGTAAACGACAGAATGCTAACAACAACAGATATTAATATAGATAACAATCAAAAATCTTATGGTATAAACTATGAACCACACAATAAAGGTGATAACCAACAACACAGCTCCCAGTTATATTAGAGTAAATTTTTTGAGTAAATAAAATTTTTACCAAACAATTTCCAAGAATTACCTGGTAATTAATACATTATCTTCAGAAAGAAATACTGCTTGTGTTATGCTTCCTTTGTGACCTTTTAATCGGTACATACCAGTTCCTTGCAGTAGATCCCACAAAATAACATCAGTGTCCTGAAATAGTTGGCATGTTAAAAATCATATAAACTAGACATAAGGAGATTACATTGGATAATGGATTAGAAAATAATGGAAGTAAAGAAGGTAGATCAAAGACTTTACTAATCACTGTCCAAATATAAAAATAAGAATTGATGAAAAAATTTAAAAACAGAACATTTCAGCTTTCCAATGGAAGGATAACAGATGTGATGCTCCCAATTTCTAAGGCATTAACAAGATAAATGAGGTGATTCCAACAAGAAATGGAACTTCAATTGCAGATTCAGAATGCTGAGAATTTATACTGAACCACAGCAAATTTAACTAACATTACCACTGCACATAACCTTAACCCAACCAACCATCAAGTAAGCAAATTACCTGTTTTATGAGTTACATGATCAAACTGACAGTATGAACCTACAACCATATGATCAGTAACTGAACAGCTTAACTTAACAGCTAGTGTGATTCTACAAACACTATTCCTACACAGTTTCAGATTTAAAGTTACATAGAACATTACTAGATCTGCATTAAATAATCATAACATAATTCTTAATCAATTTGTTTTCATTGATGCATTGACATGTGTGCTGCTTCATGTTGAGTAACTCCAGTAAATATGAGCTATGCTTAAGCAGACCTATGGCCTAAAGGTACCAAATCAAACACCTACAAGCACAGCAACATAGGTAAAGAAATCATGGTAGTTATTACTGTTATAATAGTGATAATCAGGTTGGTGAAGGTGGGTAAAAAGACTGGCAGGAAGAAATGTTCCTTCTAAGTTTTCACTGTGGATGTGAACATAAATTTTGGCATTGTGTGCAAATTTTGTCTTTCTTTGCACATCCATGAACAATTTTAACTTCAACTTGAAAACCTTGTGAGCACATTTTTTTACATAAAACTTGCCTGCATGTGCACAGCTTAGAAGGAAAACTGGTGGTAACAAAAATATACAAGAAGTGACAATATAAAACTAAAACTTATTTTTAAATAAAAATAATAAAAAGAAATATAACTGAACAAGTTACGTATATTTTTTTCAATGTGAATGATGACAAGTTACTTCACCAAATTCAAACAGTGGAATAAATGTAGGCACATTTGGTAATTGGACTGCTTCCTAAAAGGAGACTTCATATTTATCCTCACCATGTTAAATCAATTTTTGCTGTATAGGTAGTACTAACAAACCAAGTTTACAACCCAGGTTCAATTTACAGTGGTAATATTTGAACTTCTAACTAATGCCCGAAGCATATATCAAATAATTTCTAACCAAAAAGTACTCACATTTCCTCCAGACACCAGAATGAAACCATCTTTGTTGTGGTTGAGAACTGTAACAGCAGATCTGTGTCCATTAAACTTGAACAGGGTCTCTCGATTCTCCAGATCAAACACGTTAATCATACCATTGACATAACCAACTGACAGCTGTTTGTGATTCAGAGACACCTTCAAAGCTGTGACAGGAAATTTTTCACCTTTTAGAACTGAAACCTGAAACAAACATAAAATAATATGAGAAGCATGCACAGAAAATTTTGCAGTATTGAATAACTTAATTTCAGATATATAGCCATCTGGCCATCCAATAGGAGTAAGCACTGGGTAGATATGGTGTTTTTACATCTTTTACTATAAGAAAGAATTTTTTCTTCATGGTAACTGCAGTGAATTTGCCATTAGAAATTAAAATATGTCACAAACATATTTCAACTGAAGTTCATATATATACATATATATATAAATACACACACACACACAGAAGTAAGCATGTAGTTTTGTGTTCTATCCCATAGCACTTTAGGCAAGTGTCTTCTACTATAGCGGTAGGCTGATCAAAGTCTTGTGAGTGGATTTGGAAGAAGGAAACTGAAAGATACTTGCTATGTGTGTTCCTATCTTAACATCACATGACAGTTGTAAACAAACATTACCATCATATAAGTGGTTCTGTTTGTTTGCAGTCTTTTATGAAAATATGTCCAGCAATTTGTGCTGTTTGTATTCAAATGACAAAGGGTAATATTACCTCACTTAAAACAGGTGAAGGTTTGTAACAGGAGGAGCATCCAGTCAATAAAAATCTACAGCTATGTATTTTGCTTGAGCCATGCAAATATGGAAAAACTTTCATTATACTGAAATAAAAGATCTTTTTTTTTTTACCTTTTTTCTACTACGCAAATCCCAAATAATAACATCTTCACAGGCTGCAACAGCCACATATCTCCCAAATGTGTTGAGGTAGTTCAGAAATTGAATATTTGATTGGTGACTTCCAATTATACCAAATGTTTCCTGGTGAATGTATCGAAGATACTGCTTTGTAAGACCCATTTCATATGACCTGAAAACAGAACATTATCATCATAATCATTATTTTACATTCATTTTCCTTTATGCTGAATTTGCATGTTTCTCGAGGTTAGTTGAGCATCTTGTTGACATACTGAGATGTAATAACATGGACCAACGTAAAGACGAAGCTCATGCGAGCCTCATCAACGTCTTGATTGATACTAATAATTCTTTCTACTATAAGCACAACGACTGAAATTTGATGGGAAGGGGACTAGCCGATTACATCGACCCCAATGTTTCACTAGTATTTAATTGGTAATCATCAAGTTTGGGAGGATAAAAAAAAAAAATAAAAATATTCAAGGGAAGTAACTGAACGTCTTACCAGTATTCTCCGTACATCTCTGTTTATAAATAAATCACACACGTGATTTGATTGACGTTAGGGTTAGGATGTGATTTATTTATAAACAGCTAGAAGAAAACGGATAATACTGGTAAGTCGTTCAGTTATTTCCCTTGAATATTTTTATTTATTTTTTTTATCCCCCTAAACTTGAAGATTACCATTTAATTTATCAATCCCAAAAGGCTAAAACTAATACCATTGGAAAAGGCATGGAAAATATCATTCTCTTTCAGGTGAGGTTTTGTGTTGTATAAAATATCGGAAATCAATATAATACCAAGTTTTCAAGAAAAATAGGGATGTTGTGTGTCGTTATATATTTTACCTATTTTTCTTCATATGAAAAAGATATTACTTGAGATATACCGTTTTGGGGGTAATTATTAGAGATTCATCGGTTAAAAGAGTTCTGTGACTCAAAACTCCTTGCTTTTATTAAACATCGACGAACCAATTTTCAAAAAAACATTTATAAGAGAGGGAAATAAGAAATAAACTATTGACAGTGATTTAAAACCAAAAAGGTTCAAAGGTGTAAAATCCAGAATGTAAATAAACATCGAATAAGGCCGGTCACAATTAAAGCAAATGATAAAATATAGCAATAAATTTAACTTCTATTATTTACTGGAAACTATCATTCAACCTCCTAAAAAAAACAAGTAAACTTTACGATTTTAATATTTTATTTTGTTATGACGAGGTATTTTTGTATCTTCTTTTGAGTTTACGATTGTAATATGAAAGAACTCCAAAGTGTATAAACATATTTAGTTTGCATTTGAAGAGTAGAAATATATTTTATTTACATTGGTAATTAAATTTTCATTCTTTAGAAAAGAAAAATGAAACAAGTGGGGCAGTACGATACTAATACTTTCGTCATTGTATATACAATTATTTTTCTTGCATTTATTTAATAGGGC
Organism: Octopus bimaculoides; assembly: GCF_046866305.1. Taxonomy (NCBI): domain Eukaryota; kingdom Metazoa; phylum Mollusca; class Cephalopoda; order Octopoda; family Octopodidae; genus Octopus; species Octopus bimaculoides. The sequence goes on from NC_142929.1 coordinate 105,999,462, forward strand.
ATAACTAAAGTAGTTTTAAAACTTGTCAATAAAAACGCCAAAATTTACACTTTTACATACCCTAATCTTGTAAATAACACGTGCCTGCTTTAACCATAATCCTGTATCAGCACGTGCTTTCTCTAAGCAGTTATCGCCACTGTCTTAAAGTAAACGGTGTAAAGTAAAGAGTTCTTCCTACATTATTATTCCTTTTAACGTTATACTTGTCAAACTTGTGACTCGATTTGTTATGTATTAGAAAGAAAACAATCACTTCATGGAAGAACCATCTTAGCCATTTAAAAAACTCAAAATTTCTTAAATTCTCATTTATTCTTGAAGTTACAAAATTTTCGTGGTGGACCTGTAACTTTTTTATTTTTTAATTTTGGCGATTTTCGTTTTCGATAATGTGTTCTATATGTCACGGTCATGCGATTCCCCCTAAAAAAAATGTTGGACCCCCACCCACACATTTTTGACATTGTGTTCTACATGTCACGCTTTTTACCAGAGAACGGTAATACAAAATTTTTTCAAAAATAGAAAGCCTGTAACAAAATTCGAAAGCAATTCCGATTCTAAAAAAAATTGTTTGAAATATTTCAATTCCCCACCCCCACCAAGCAGGCTATTTACATGCTAGAAATAATAGCCAAATCTGGTTAGGGTTAGGTTTTTTTTTAGGGGGAATCGCATGACCGTGACATATAGAACACATTATCGAAAACGAAAATCGCCAAAATTAAAAAATAAAAAAGTTACAGCCATTTTCCCTCAGTGTCTAATTCCAATGTCCACCATTTTCGTTGCCCCACTGCGACCTGGTCATTGACACAGTTCTGCTGTAACTATTTGAAACTTAGTTAATAGCATTTTTTTTCCTTGTTGAACTTATGGACATATCAGTCTGTTGTATACCTATTAATTGATCTCAAATCTCTTGATATCGGTCGTCGTTTGTCACTTCCAGATTAACTGCGCAAAAATGTTCTAAAAATACAAAACAAATTAAAACGTCATGACGGGTTAATTGGTATGCTTCGATCAGAACTCCACCAAATTAAACAAAACTTTAAACAAACTTCAATATTCAGTACTCTGTATAGTGATATCTCTTCTATTACTCTTTGAAACAATCGAAGAAAAATCTTATGGGAGTTGGGAGTTCTATGTAAGATACATAAGTGTTATATAGGCTTGAAAAATATTGCTGCTTTTGAACAATTGTGTGGAAAATAATCCTCCCTAACAATTTTCCAGGGCTAGGTAAGACACGAAAAGTACGAATAAGTCAAAGCTAAAAGCCACAGGTTAGCTGAAGCGATTAAACAAGTAGAAGGGACACCTACAGATCCTTCTCTAAATCCCTCTGCAGTTTCGGATAGACCTATTGAAACAACTATTAAACATTATTTTTTACATCAAAAGTAAATAATTTCCCATTGAATGGACTGACCGTGATAATATGCAACCAGATTTTTGGAAGAGGAAAGTATTGAATGATACCTTCCTTCAATTTTATGATGCAATATACTATCAAAACCCAATTGAGATATGGATTGAAGGTTGTATTTTCCCATTCCCAATTTAGGCATGACTCGATCCAAGACATCAGAAGTAACAAAGACTTTTTTTAGTGTTTGTGTTTCCAAGTAATAAGTTTCGAATAAGTTCGTACGCCGCAGAGAGAAAATGAATCTGATGTTTCAGGGATAGACTCTTTGTCCAAAAAAATTTGCCTTCACACGAAAAGTTCCTTGAAACTGCAGGTCCCTCTAAAACATTGGAACTTATTAAAACAAATCAGCCTCGCAGTATATTTTTGCCAACAGAGACAACCTACCAGTTTCCTTGATAATTTATTATAAATGACAAGCATGAAGGGTTCTGAATTCAATTGATTACACAATTGTATAATAAGGTATAAATAAGAAATTATAGTTTTCAGATTTCGATTAAAGTATTCGGCCTGTACCTCATTTCAGAGAGAGATGGCGAGAAGGTATAAACAATTGGATGGGAAAAGAAAGGCTCAAAAAGACATCAGGAAAGAGTGTGCATGTTTGCGCATGTAACTTTACCCATCACAACTTGCCACCACTTCTCGATGCTTTCGAGTGAGTACTGGAATTTATTTCCACAAGGAACAAACATATTACGTACCGTTTTTGTATCCGGAATTAACAACTTTTTGTGGTAGGTTAATTGACTTTCTTTATCAATATGTTAAGAATATCAATCCTTCAATGAACTATTTACCATTTCTGTGAATTTAATACATTTCACTGTTTTGTTTTGTTTTCCTTTGAGAATATTTTACATCTTTTTTTTACTTAAAAACTCACGATATCGCATTGAATATGGCATTATTCAGGTTTCTCATGGTTAATTTGAACCGAACGCCATTGCAAGTTTTCAGGACAGTAAATCGCTATTATTCTAGAAAATATACCTTATGGCATTCTGTTGTACCTTGCTTTACAAAAGTGAAATCCGTTTATCTTCACCCATGCCGTTTTGTCGGTTATTCTTCTCTTGCAATTGGATGCGTTGCATTTTGCGCGGGTAATCTTTCGAATGATAACGAGGGACTGTTAAATTCCATAAAGACATTTGACACCTCAGGAACTGAAACAGCAATAAAATCTGGTGTGGATGTTAACCAAAGACACGTTCTTGGGTGGACACCTCTTCAGTTAGCTGTTATTAACCGAAATTCAGCTGCAGTTTCGATGCTTCTGAAGGCTGGTGCCGATGTACAGCTGGGAGATGAATATAGTAACTCTTTGAAGATTGCCCGAGAAAAAAGAATGAATTCCCTCCAAGTTCTTTTAACGAGAGAAGAAGAATTTAGTGATCGACTTAGCAACCGTGCGAATTTCAAAGGTTGTACAGCACTTCATTATGCTGTGCTTATTGATGATTTAAATTTTGTGACACAATTATTAAATGCTGGGGCTAATCCTTCAGCTGAAAATGAACTGGGTCACAAACCATATGATTACGCTCGAACACAGAATATGAAACAAAATTTAATTGAGAGTGAGAAAAAATTCAAAGAAATGCAAGCAAAGAAAGAGCTGGAAGATAGACGCAAATATCCTCTTGAACAAAGACTTAAAGAACACATCATTGGACAAGAAGGCGCTATCAATAATGTTGCTGCTGCTATTCGGAGAAAAGAGAATGGGTGGTATGACGAAGACCATCCACTGGTGTTTCTTTTTCTTGGTTCATCTGGTATAGGTAAGACGGAACTTGCTAAACAAGTGGCAAAATACCTCCATAAGGATGTTAAAAAAGGTTTTGTCCGCATTGATATGTCCGAGTATCAAGAAAAACATGAAGTAGCAAAATTTATAGGTTCACCTCCTGGTTATGTTGGTCATGAAGAAGGTGGTCAATTGACCAAGAAATTGACAGAATATCCGAATGCTGTGGTTTTGTTTGATGAAGTGGACAAAGCTCATCCAGATATACTTACCATTATGTTACAATTATTTGACGAAGGTCGATTGACTGACGGCAAAGGCAAAACAATTGAATGCAAAGATGCTTTGTTCATCATGACATCTAATTTAGCTAATGATGAAATAGCAAACCATGCCATTCAGTTACGCGAAGAAGCTGCAGAAGTATCAAAACTGAAGCATTCGGACTCTTTAGAAGATATAAAAGTATCAGATGTTGTTATTTCAAAAAAATTCAAAATTCACGTTGTACAACCAATTCTCAAACATCATTTTAGAAGAGATGAATTTTTAGGTAGGATAAATGAAATTGTCTACTTTTTGCCATTTTCTCCTGCAGAACTCAGCAAACTAGTTGTTAAAGAACTGAAATTTTGGGCTGATCGTGCAAGATCAAAGCATTCTATTGAGCTTACATGGGATCATTTAGTGGTTGATGTATTGGCTAGTGGCTACAACGTTAACTATGGAGCTAGATCTATCAAGCATGAAGTTGAAAGACTTGTTGTATCTCAGCTAGCCCTAGCACATGAACGGGAGCTCATCAAGAAAGGTTGTTCAATTAAACTGTGTGTTTCTAATGTTGATGATTTACTTAAAACAGAAGATGGAAAAGAGAAAACTTCAACTGAAAAAACAATAAAAATACAAATTTTGGATAAGGGAAAGTCAAATAAGTATATAGACTTAAAGTTTGGCAATGAAAACAATCCATTTAATTTATTACCTGGAGATAATTGAAGCGCTTGTATGTTTTCCTAGCATCTTAGAATTAATTGTATACTTTGTTTGCATTCATATCAAGAACAGAAATAATTAACAATATTTTTTGAAGCTGATAAATGTAATAAACACAATATTTGCTGCAAAACAGCTACATCGTTTTTTTTTTCCCATTTTATCAGCAGATTTAGGCCAACCATTCCAACTCTAGATTTTATTGGTTTATTTGAAGCCCATTGTGAATAAAATTGAATTCTATATATATATATATATATATATATATATATATATAGGTATGTTATGATTGTCTATTCTCTTCAAAATTAACAATTTTTGTATTTAAACTAAGTTCATATTATTTCTCTTTGATTAAAACATTTTTTGCAAATAGTACTTCAATGAAAAATTGTTTCAAGTATATATATATATGTATATATATATATATATATATATATATATACACACACACACACACACACACACGTGTGCATGAGCAAGCATACACATACACACACAAATTTTCATTAGCTTCTTTTTTTTTTTTCTCTCTTTCAAATCCTAAATAGTTATGTCTCTTTTCTTTTCTCAAAATACTTTGATGATATCCTACACCAATAGGAAAAACAAAAGGACAAATCAGAATAAGTCTGTTAAGGTTTATAAGAGAGAGAAAAGTTACTTATTTGTCTTAACTGAAAGAGTCCGACATAAGAATCTGTGCGTGCATGTCCATATGTAATTTGTCCATTACATGTTGAGGTATGTGCTTGCCCTTTACAAGTATGAAAACTTAGCATGTAATTCATTTATGAAGATTATTTTTTTAACTTTTTGCCTCCTCAATTTTTCATTTGTCTTAAATCTCCCTTTCATTATTTGTAAGTGTGGTTAAGCTACAGGAGTACCACTGATTATGTTGTTACTTCCTGATCTGCCATTGGCATTTATTTGTTACATACCTCTGCAAGATTTTTTTTTTCTCGTAAGAGAGTCCCAAACAAGAAAGAAGCCACTTAGTGTAAGAGACTATGAAGAGAAATTAAGACAAAAGAAATGAGTTTACTTAAGACTTGAAGTAGTTCATGCCATAAGGAGGGAAACATTGAGATAGAAGAGAATTCTAAAGTCTTGCAGTATGAGGGGAAAAAACTATGACAATAGAAAGAATTCTTTATTGGTGGAAACACAACTGCATTTGGATGAAGACACTGAGTTTTGAGTCAGGCAAAGTGATCTGGAACTAAGAGAGAAAGTTCATCAGAGGACTTCCTGTGGCAATAATGATAGAAAAAATTAAGACTGGTGATGTCATATCGATGTGACAAGGGTTGCAGAATTGAACCCAGTCAAGGAGATCCAAGTGTCAAGATGGTGCACCTACCCAAATATGACAGCAATATTCCATACAAGGATGAATTGATGACTTGTAAAGATGTGGCTGTTGCTTCAGATTATGTTGATAGTTCCTTCTCGGAAATCTTTTAAAAATTTAGGGTTTCCTCTGCTTATCACTTTAAATTAAACTGAACACTTTCAAATTCTGATTGATGAAAAGATTAGGAGTTTAATTTGATTTATCTATTTTTATTACTTGATTCATAATTCAGGATTTCAGCATTACATAAAAGTTTATTTTCCTTTACATGTGTCAGCTGAACAGGCATAAATATAACATTTTTCCATATGCACTAATTCTCCTGCATTTTATATGTGATCCCCAACTGAATGACCTCACACTCTCTCCCAATAAGCAAGTTTCTACATGATCACTCAACCTGCTAGAAATCTTCCTATCACACCAACTTCAATGTCTTGTAAAAGGACCTATTAGATAATGCTATCTTTGACATAGGAACTGGGATATGATCATGGTTGGAATGTCTTTCATCATATGTCTGCTCTAACATGTCTCGTAGGGCTAAATAACAACATATTTTACCTACCCATATTTCATATCCCCAGAACCTGCCATATGTATGTGTGAGTGGTACATGAAAAGCACCCACTACACTCTGTAAAGTGGTTGGTGTTGGGAAGGGCATCCAACCAAAGAAACCATGCCAAATCAGATTGAAACCTGTTGCAGTTTACCAGTTTTCAGTCAAACCGTCCAACCTCTGCCAGTATGGAAAACGGACATTAAATGGTGATGATGATGAAGTACTGGGGTTAATATGATCAACTAAAATCCTGGAAGCAAAGCCATAGTAAAATGGCTGACACCAATAAAGAAATAAAAGAATATTCATACAATTTCTTTTTTGGTACCCATCCACTAACATCTTTGATAACCAGTCACTTTCTCTGCTCAATTGATCAAGGCTGGTTTTGAACTTAGGATGTGAGTAAATGCTGTAAACAACTCAAACAATTCTATCATCACTAATTAATAATGATAATTTATTACAATTGATATGTTTAATGTATTATAATTTAATTTTTACTAATATATTTCTCAATCAGAATATGCTGTAGACTATTTATTTTTATTTATTTATTTATTTTTCAAGACATCTGGAGCAAATATCTTTTATAGCTGAATGTCCTTCCTATCACTTTCTCATTCAGCCATGCAAATGAAGGTCACCTGCTTTCTAGTAAATGAAACAAGTGAAGTTATGTCCCTTCCATAACAAACAAAAATAAAAGCTATAGTACAGTTCGAACTTAGTCAGTTTCGGGTCTTTTGTCTCTGATTTGATTTTATCTTGTGTATATTTTTTTGATTTTTTATTATAATATATTTATAGATGTAACTTTGCCAAAACTGCACCCCAAATAATAGGTTTCCTTTTCATAAATATTTCTATCTTAATTAGTTGCTGACCTACATAGTTGAAAAATGTTATATTTATGCCTGACAACTATCTTAATTAGTTGCTGACACACACCTTTATTACTAGAGTACTGCTTAAGGTGGTGACATGACAGAGCTGTTAGCACGCCAAACAAAATGTTTAGTGGCATTTCTTCTGCCTCTTTATATTCTCACCAGGTTCAAATTCCACTGAGATCAACTTTGCCTTTCATCTATTCAGGGTCGATAAAATAAATAACAGTTGAGCACTGGGATCAATGTAATTGACTAACTCCTCTGCTCCTAAAATAGGTGGCTTTGTGCCAAAATGAGAATTATTAGTACTGCTTGCATAGGTGAAGCAGTGCTTCTGTTCCACACCAGAACATCATATTCTACATGTAAATGAAGTCCGTTTAATTGTAATTGCTAAAGATTCAATTACCAACAAGTTCACAGGCACATACACATTGTTTCTACTCTTTGTCTCTTCTGAACTTGCTAAATATATTTGTTTGCTACAACCCTTTCTCCAGGCTTACTTAATACATCTTCTACTCTCTTCTCTCTATTCCAGTTTCCATAGCCAACAATTCTCTTCTGCCACAAAGATTAACTTTGTTTACTAATAAAACGCTAGACATGTACAGACTAAGTATTAATGTTGACCAGAATCCTTATAAAACATAACTCTCTCTCACACTATACGTATATGTATATAATCATTATCATCATCCGTTAACATCCGTTTTCCATGCTGGCAGGTTCCAGTCTGATTTGGCTTGATTTCTACAGTTGGATGCCCTTCCTAATGCCAACCACTTTACAGAGTTCAGTGGATGCTTTTTATGTGGCACACATAAACAGAGCTGGAAATTCTCACCTGCAAATTCCTACCTGTCAACATAACAGGTGTTGAAACTGAACACAGATTTCATCAACATTATCAATGACAGCTGATGAAGAAACCTCTGCATGGTTACTCTATTTGCTGAAAATATCAGCTAAATTTCCTTCAAATCAGACCCTATTATCTTAAATGAGAAAAGATCTCCATTAGATAATGCAGTCCTACTTAACCTTAAATCAACAGAATAGTCATGGCTGGAATGCCTTTGATCTTAAGTCCTCCATCAGGGTTCACCTAAATCTAAATATCTTTCCTAACAGAATAACAAAATTTACAAAGCTCAATTTATTGATCTGTTAGCCAGAACAGCTATTCCCCCATTGACAGATTTTCCCTGAAAGTCTAATCATTTACAACAGATGGATCAACTAAGAAAGAAAGTTATTCTCATGTTTTTATTTGTATTTCATATTTCCTGCATATTTATAAATATATACTGTCCAGAGAAAACATAAGTTCTTCTATGCAATCATGCAACATGTTGGAGATAGCAACCAAATTTTCCAATCACACTACCATTGTAAAAAAGAAAGCACACCAGATAATGTAATCCTAGATAAACTGTCGGAAATAAACAATACATGACTGGAGGGCTTTCAATTATATAGGTCTGTTTGATCAGAGATGACCTGCTGTTAATGTTTATTGTCATTTAAGTAAAAGATATTTTAACTTCACTTTGATACAGTCAACACACATTGTTTCAATACCTCCAGTCCATCAATTTTCATGCTAGTTTGAAAGGTTTACCAAGTTGAACATTGTCCTACATATTTGAAGATTGGTATTTGTTGCTAATACTGACACTAATGTGTATGGTCGTCACTTAATTTTTTTTTAATTAGTTAGGCGTGTGTCTTAGTGGCTAGGGTGTCACACTTGCAATCACCAGATTGTGGTTCAATTCTCAGACTGGATGGCATGTTGTGTCTTGAGCAGAACACTTCATGTGGTTCTAGTACTGTGTGGGGGCTAACATGTCAAAGAATAAACCCAACATTTCCTCAGTCTATCGTAAAAGGCAATTAAAACAGACTGAGGTAAAATCTGACCTCATAAAACCCTCGCCAACAACAACTACCCCAAGCACCCATGGGCTGGAGGGTTGTCGCCTGAGTGGTGCAAAGATGTCATCTGCCACAAACAAATGGTGGATACAGTAACGTGCTATTATAGCGTATGCTTCCATACTCTACTACTACTACTACTAGTTAGATCAAGAATGATTTAACTTTCCTCAGCAATTGAACTTACTTCAAACAGTAATGACTGTTTAAATATTGCAACAGCAATTTTTTATTTTTACAAAGAGATTCACAATATGAAAGCTAACTCTACAAAATATCCATCTATCTGCTCAAAATAATATCCAAATCTACCTCGTATTACGCTTTTTTTCTTGTTTAGTCAGGGAGGGAAGGATAGTACCTACAATCTTTTGAATTTTTTTCCAAGCCTCAGAGACTGGTGGGAGAAAATTCTGGAACAAGAGACCTGGTGGCTTAAATGCTTGCAACAGAATGAACTCTGCTATAATCACCCATGATCAAAATTGCCATATTATACTAGGAAAAGAACTAATGCTGCCACCACACCTTCTTAACACTGGACTTTGTAGTTTCTTACATACAAAATGACTTTAACTTCTTGTCTCCTAGAAAAAAATGCCATCTCCTTCAGTACTGTAGACCCACTCAGTTGAAGATCTTAGTGTTGCAATTTGTATAACAACCTCACTCATACTGGTGTTAGCTTTAGGAAGGGCATCCAATTATAGAAACCATGCCAAAGCAGACAGGAGCGTAATGCAGTCTTTGGACCCATCAGATCCTGTCAAACCATCCAACTCATGCCAACATTAAATGATGATTGTTATAGCCAGAAATCCTTTTCTCATAGATCTGCTCAATTAAGAATAATCTGAAACTAAATGACATCTAGAGTATACATAGAAAATCTTCTGTAATTTCTGTCAATGCTTAGTTTGCTTATTAACATTATTTCATTATTTACTGTTAGTCTTGCTACAAAATATTGTGGATATTTAATTTCAGTGTTCCAATTTCATTTGAAATTGTTTTAAGTTGTTTGTAGATTTGCATAATGTAGTATAACCAAATATTTATGGTACCAGAGCAGAGCAGAGGTGTTGGCCTATTTCATGTTTTAGTACAGACTTTGCAAGGATTTCAGACAAGATATTAATTCTATTTCTGACAATTTTTCTATCTGGAGAGTGAAGGCATATGGCTTAATGGTTAGGGTATTCGGCTCATGATCATAAGGTCAGAAGTTCAATTTCTGGCAATGCGTTGAGTCCTTGAGCAAAACACTTTATTTCACATTGCTCCAGTCCACTCAGCTGGCAAAAATGAGTTGTATCTGTATTTCAAAGAGGACCAGCCTTGTCACATTCTGTATCATGCTGAATCTTCCTGAGAACTTACATTAAGGGTACACATGTGTGTGGAGTGCTCAGCCACTTGCATGTTGATTTCATGAGCAAGCTGTTCCGTTGATCGGATCAACTGGAATCCTCGTCGTCATAACCAGCGGAGTAGCAGTTCTATCTGGAGGATAACTACCAAGTATTTTAGGTGATAGGATATATATTCATTAACCATTTAATAGTATGGAAATTGATAAAAGTATTTAATTACTGAATCCATATTAGACAAGAAGGGAAACAAACTTTTTGAGAGAAGGGCTGTTCATGAACATTGAAAGTGTATAAAGAAACAGATAAAATAAATATCTGATATTGTTCATTTCACCCTCTATTTTCCTTTTGTCCAAATTATTCTTTAATCTTTATTTAATGTTATGTCATCGTCATCATCATCATTGTTTAACGTCCATTTTCCATGCTGGCATAGGTTGGATGCTTTGACTGAGGTCTGGAGAGCCAGTAGCTGCACCAGGCTCCAATCTGATCTGGCAATGTTTCTACAGTTGGATGCCCTTCCTAACGCCAACCTCTCCAAGAGTATAGTGGGTGATTTTTACATGCCACCAGCACAAAAACAAGTCAGGCAGTCCTGGCATCGATCACGTTCGAGTAGTGCCCTTTACGTACCACCAGCACAGGAGCCAGTCAGCAGGTACTAGCATCAGTCACGTTCAGATGGAGCTTTTTATATGCCACCAGCATGGGAGCCGGTCAGGCGGACCTGGCATTGACAACATTCAGATGGTGCTTTTTACATGCCGCCAGTCAGGGGGCACTGGCCACAGCTGCAATTTTGGTTTTCTCAAGCATATCCTATCACTGTCTCAGGTAATTATTTAAATTGCACAAAGCCATCAATGTCGTTTGTAAATGTCTTTATATATAACATTAGAATATAAGAAATATTTATATCAACATAGTCTACAAACTTATCTCCCCAAAATACAAAGATTGAATGTTCTAAATAGTAATCAAATAATATCAAGGAGAATTAAACCCTAGTTAAAAATATACTGACCAACTAACCTTTCCATCCACTTACACTCTTTTGTGAACCCTTCAAAAACAAGCTAACCGAATTTCTGTCTAGTTACAAGTCTACTGACAAACTAACCTTTTCATTTACATTCTTTTGAGAACTAGAGCAACCCAACTGTCTGAAAGTGACACACCTAAATAGACACACTTGATTACAAAGTTTTACATGCATGACTGAATCCTGAACAATAGCACAACTCTAACTTTAAACAGTAAAGATCTTCTACATATTTCCATCAGAACCTACAACCTAATTACCATTCAACATAGCTACACCTATGCAAAAAAGAAAAAGAAAAGGCAAACTTACCAGAGCCTAAATGAACTTAAATACACCTCAGTCCAATGAAGGCTAGCAAGCCGAAACTTTGAAGTCACTATCACTGCTCTGCTTGTAAAACTATAATAAATGTGTGTGTGTGTGTGTGTGTGTTCACACTGACATCTGTTTTTCATACTGATGTTCTTCTAAACTTGGATATGTTATTGACACAATGATTCAGTTATAATAATCTCCAATTGTCAACTCTGAATAAAACCAAGGATCAATTCAGGAAGTATTATTTATGATCCTGGGTCTGGCCTCAAAATACAAGTGTTGTCATTATAAGATACTTCAGAATTTTGTCTGAAGAGTGTCTAAATTTTTTTTTTTTTTTTTTATGTCTATTCTGTGCATTAGGCATCACCACGGAAATCATCTCAAAATATAGACATTAGCATAGATCCAGCCTGCCTGAAGAATATGGAGACAAAATGCTTAAGTTCCTTAAAATGTCGACATTTGTCCTTTGCAACAAATTTTGACATTTTAGAACATCAGAGGCCCAGTTGATAAAATAAAGCTTCTAATTTCAATCTTCGACCTAGTTAAACATTATCACCTGAAGATGATTGCTAATTGTACCAACCAAAACATCCAAAGCAATTTTTTTTTTTTTCAATGTCTGATTTTTAGAGCTATAATGCTGGTGCTGCATGAAAGGTACTTAGTACACTCTGTAAGTGATTTGTGTTAGAAGGGCATCCAGCCAGAGAAACCATGCCAGAACTCACAGCAGAGCTTGGTACACTCCTTTAGCTTGCTGGTTTCTATCAAACTGTCCAGCCCATTCCAGCATGGAAAAACAGACTTTAGATGGTGATCATGATAATGATGGTTTTTATCAAAGACTTATTTGTCTTAATTATATGCTGTAAACCACTATTTCATATTGTAGGAACAAAGATAGCAAAATATTTTTAATGCTATCTATTGGTTTGAGAATGGAAAATGGATGGCTCATATGGTTTTGAATTCGGTCCCACTGTGTGACACCTTAGGAAAGTCTTTCCTTTTATAACTTCAGCCCGACTAGTGCCTTGTGAGTGAATTTGGTAAACAGAACCTGTGTGGAAGCCTGTCATATATGTGTGTTTGTGTTTATCCCTCTTCTTGACAAAAGGTGTTGGTTTGTTTACATCCCCAGAACTTATCAGTTTGACAAAAAGATCAATAGAACAAGTGCCAGACTTTAAAAATAAGTACTAGGGTTGTTTTGTTCAATTAAACATTTCAAGGTTACTGTCCAATAACTGAAACAAGAAAACAGTAACCATTGAACTACTAATTACTGATATCAATGGTCTAACTCAATCAGTAAAATTACTTTGGACTCTAATGTCGTTCAGTTATCTCAGTCCTCATGCTAAGATATCCCAGGTGGCCATGGGCTCTGCCCCTCCACTGAAGAACAAAAAATAAAATTTATAAGATTGATTTACTATATATATCATCATCATAATCATCCATTTTTTCATGTTAGCATGAGTTAAACACATTGCCACAATCTTCAGTTAGGTCTTATTCTCCCAGGAAGGTTGAAAATTACATCTCACTCTGTTTCATTTTTGGCATGGTGTTTATGGGTTGATACCATTCATAATGCCAACCACTTTACAGAGTTTACTGGGTACATTTTATTGTGGTACTGTATTTGAGAGATATATGCATACACACATACTCAGTTTCTTTTCCCATGCTGGAACAGATCCATCAAAATATGTTGGTGTAGAATATATAACAACAATATATTAATTTTAATAGTCCTCTTATTTTGTATTTACTACCACAAGTCTAGACCTAGTGGTGCTATAATTTCAAAGTAGATGAACAGCAATGCATGAATTTTACATTGCAACATGGATAAAAGCAAGGTTTACATAAATATGTTGGATAAGGTAATTACAATCAATATGGAGATTGTTTTGTATATACACTCAATAAAATATTTTTAATCCAGTGAAGCGAACCCAGGATTTGCCATTCAGATAAAATACATTATGATTGCTTACCTTAACCCATCACCTAATAGTGATCTCATATGAGATCACTTAAAAATTACAAATTTCGTAATTATCTGTCAATATTTACACATATCTAACCTTTTTGCTATATCTACTAGGTATATTTCTCTGATATTCAAATGAGGTTTGCTAATTTTTCACCCAATATCTCGCTTATTTCTATTTAAAATGTTATTTTGATCATTCCAGCTTGTTTTATGCTAGAAATCAAAGTTTCATTTAAAAAATTCCAGTTAATAGAATTATGGGAGGTAATGGGTTAAGTAATCCTTCAGCTCCTTACAGCTCAACACAGTTAACGATAACCTGGATTATAACTGAGTGCTTGCACAGTACCCACCTGGATACTTTATCCCTATCCATTATATGTATATAAAATATTTAATTGTAAGATCCAAGGATCTATGTGTTGGAAGTTAGTAAGCTTTGAGCAGTCCATGGTAGGTATAAAAAACCAACTTTCAGGAACAATAATAGTTTATTGGTGTAGAAGGTTGTAGGCTGTTCCCACATCGAAGTTTGATAAACTGAAAAAAGTTTTATAGTTTATGGTTTGCAACTAGTGATGCTATGAATGTGAATAAAAATTCCAAATTGAAGGACTGGAACAGGTAAAATCCAGGCTACATATGTTTCCAAGCTAGCAGATCCTCAACAGTAATAATTACTCAACAATCCCAAGTTAACTCACTGAAGATATAATTTAAATTAAATCTCCAGCGAGTTAACTTGGGGTTCCTTAGCAACAATGCAACCTAAATTTAACTAAGGCATCTTTAGCCTGATGAGTAGTTAGTGGAATACCCTTCATCAAGTAATTATTACTTCTGAAGATCTGCTACCTAGAAAACATATGTAGCCTGGATTTTACCTACTCCATTCCCTTAATTTGGCTATATATATATATAAATATATATATATATATATATATATATATATATATATATATATATATATATATATATATATATATATATATATATATATATATATATATATATATATATATAGGCGCAGGAGTGGCTGTGTGGTAAGTAGCTTGCTTACCAACCACATGGTTCCGGGTTCAGTCCCACTGCGTGGCACCTTGGGCAAGTGTCTTCTACTATAGTCTCGGGTCGACCAAAGCCTTGTGAGTGGATTTGGTAGACGAAAACTGAAAGAAGCCCGTCGTATATATGTATATATATATGTGTGTTTGTGTTTGTCCCCCCCACCATCGCTTGACAACCGATGCTGGTGTGTTTACGCCCCCGTAACTCAGCGGTTTGGCAAAAAGAGACCGATAGAATAAGTACTAGGCTTACAAAGGATAAGTCCTGGAGTTGATATTCTTGACTAAAGGCGGTGCTCCAGCATGGCCGCAGTCAAACGACTGAAACAAGTAAAAGAGTATATATAATATTGTGGAAATAGCATTAATTATACATATGTTCTTGAATTAAAGTTTCTTTTGAGTGCTCTACTTAGTGGGTGCTGAGCCGATAATGTTGCTAAAGTTAACCAGAAAAGAAAATAACATGAGAAGTGATGGAAAATGAGTTATGGCAAATTGATTTCTTGTTCAGTTTAAATTTTTAGTTGTTTAAGACTAGTTAAAATAACATTTCCATACAAAGAAAGAGATTCTTCTGGTTCTTGTAGTACAATTGTTTGCCAAGGAAAAGAGAATAAAGCAGTTTGAGTTGTGTTTATATGGCTACTAGAATGCTGGTCACTGATTAGTTCAGAAAAACCAATGGAACATGGCTGGTTAATGACTAAAATCACATAATTACATGTGGGCCACTACATCAGCATAGGAAGACAAGTGAAATATTATGGCAATGATGAATATTTCAAAAGTTGATTCCTTCTCTACCAAATGCTTAATTGTAAATATTATTTTTATTATTAACATGGGTTAAATTCATAACATGATTCTCATAGTTGGCTGATAGCATTTTATTTATATAATTCCTGTTCTTGGAAAGAACATAATCATCACACCTCACTATTTTTCTTTCACTACAAGTCTAAAACCAAGTCTACATATAAAAGAAAATACATTGTTTTGACCAATATGCCAGATTTCAATTCTTGGCTAAATACATTTCACTTCCCTCCTGTCACTTAATGCCTTTGAGAAAAGTATGAACATCACATTTCATGTTTGTTCTCTAGAAAGATTCATGCTTCATGTCTATTTAACATATGATAAATATAAAAATGTATTAGCAAATGGTAATAAAAAATTCTCTCATCTCCTTGTAGTATGTGTCTAAACCAAAGATTTATCTCTATTTGCTTTAGTCTTCATGCTTAATTAAGAAATTTATTGTTGATATTAATTTCATTATTGCTGTGATTATTATTATTATTATTATTATTATTATCATCACTATCATTATTTCTTTTTCATCTCTTATCCTGAAATGAATAGAACATCATTTGTCAAATGGTAAGAGAAAATTTCATTTAATTTTGTTCAAAATGTAGTATGTTTTAGGGTTTTATTATTTTGTTGTTTTTTTTTCCTACAATTATCTGAATCGTAGTTATGCCAAAAAAACTGAACACTTACATTACTTCCCTAAACAAATTGTCTTGTACATACTTCAGCTATTTTATTTTATATCTTATATTACAATCTGTGAACAATATTGGCATTGGCTGCAGGTTTCCAATAGGACAATCACCAGTTCATTCATTACATTTCTGAAGGCAAGTGCGATGAGGTAGTATCTAACCCAGTGCAGATTAAATATCTCATGACCTCATAAAACATTGCTTCTTTCTTTCTTTCTTATCTCACTAATGTTTATATTTCTCTCACTTATATACAACCACAGAAGAAATATATATATATAACTTATTGTTAACAAATTCCACTCACAACATATTAACCAACTTGATTTTATGGTTAAAAAAGACACTTACTGAAGGAACCACAGAAAGTGATTGAACCTGGAACCATGTGGTTGCAAAATGAACTTAACCACACAGCCATGCTTGCATAATAATAGTCACATACTTTTATTTTTGCAATAAATATTATTGTATAGTGTTTGGCTGTAGTAACTGTAGCAACAGACAACTACTATCCTCCTCCACCCATTATGGATATCATAATTAGTTGAGGTCCCATGGTCAAGTGATAAGCACTGGCCATTGGTAGGATTTGAATTCAGGATACAAAGATCTGGAACTGATATCACAAGACATCTTTTTTGATACTCTAAAAATTCTTCCAATCTACTTGTTCTGGACTGGTCTGGTCTTTAATTTATTGATCCTGAAAAGAGGGAAGGTAAAGTTTATCTCTGAAGGATTTGAACTGGCACAAATACTACAAGGCATTCTATCATATGCTCTCTAACAACTTTGCCACCATAGTTTATTATTAAATAATATACTGTATATGTTTGCACTGCAGTTGAATAGTGTCAGTGACCAGGTTGTAGATGCTGAACATCTTTTGGTGGTGATTTTTAAAGGATAATTTACTAAAAAAAATACTACATATGGTATTTATGAAGAGTTTTCTTTCTTTTATCATTCATACTTGTCATTTTTAATAATTTTCTTCATCATAGTTTTTTTTTTTTTTTTAATTTCTGCTTGTTTATTGTTTACTAAAACTAATGTTTACAAGGTTCCTTACAAGAATGTGACATATCTTTTGACAAAACATTAACGACTTAAGCATTCTGAAATAATTACAAGCAGGCATCATGTTGAGTCAGTGAGAGTTTATGCCTGCTCTTCATTAATTATGCATCTTGGGAAGGTCAATTTTCACGGTACAGTGCTAATTGACTGAACCTTAGAATATAGCTGGTATAAAAAGTAATGTCAAACATTTATCATAATAGTTATTAAGCAAAAATAGCATTAGACATTTAGTCTGTTGCTCTATCATTTCTTCTAAATCTCTTCTCTTTTCATAACACTCTTTATTAATAAAAGTTTTTCTTTCATATCCATTACTCATATTAATGGGGTTTTTTTTTCTTTCTACTAGCATGAAAAAAGGAAAAAATTCTTCCTTGATGTTGTCATTTTATAATTTGTTTTACCTATGTGATATTTTAGGAATGCTAGTTTCTTTGTTCTTCCATTTGTTGTTCATTGCCTCTCTCTCTCTCTCTCAGAGGAAGAAGAAGATAGCATTGTGATTGTTTATCATTTTCTTCATCTGCTCTATCTTATTAGTATCAGCTCACTCAGAAATCCATCTTTTTTGTTACCTAGTTTTACCTGCTAATGAATTATGTTATCATTATCGGTAACATTCAGGGACCCTTGCATACCATTAATAAATGTTCAAATGTTGCATAGAAATGTAACATATACAGACATTTTAGCATTTTAATTCTTGATTCAAGCTAATTATTTTTCATCAAATTGCTTTCTAGTTTCTTTTTTCTTAAACTATTCTAGGTCTAACTATGTTTTCTAAGTAGCAGAACATAAATACTATTTCCAGTGAGCCATCTGAACAATCTATGATTTCTTGGGGTCACTTCCAGCTAGAGATCCCAGTGTCAATTTTGAGTCTTATTTCCAATGGACACATTGAATTAGAACCCACACTTGATTCAGTATGTATAGTTATCTATGTATAGTTATTCAGTATATATAGTTATCTAAAACCTGAACAAGGAATGACTCAGGATATAGAACAATAAGTTGGAAAAAAATGTCCATGATTTTAGTGGATTTTAAGTTGATTGACTTAATGCAACTGGATGTCGCATTGTTCAGTTTATAGAAATGGTGCAGATTCAAACTCAGTACTGTGCTCAGTAAAAGAGGTGGAACATGAAGATTACAGTGGGATCTGTGTAACTGGCAGGAATTCAAAGCACACATGGATTACCCAAATAGTTCACTGGAAGTAATGCCTAAGTTCTGCTCTCTATGGAACATAATTAATTTTATAATGGTTCTACTGAAAAGAAATTAGCTAAAGTAAGAATAGCATTGGGGAAGATTTTTATGAGTTGATAGCAATTAAGTAACGGGCTAAGTATAACTCTTAGATGTAGAGTATCAGCCACAAGAAAGAAAGAGTTGAATTCAAATTATGCAATAGAAGCAGCTCTGTGACAAAAACACGTATGTATGTATGTTGTTTAAATGCCAGAAACTGCATTTTTTTATTGGGGAAAAAAATTGCTTTCAAGATGTATCATGTTAAAAAAATATATATACTTCAGAGGCGATTTCTTTCATCTAGCTCTGAAGCTGATTTTGTTGTTTTTTTGTTTTTTTTTAACACTAAATATCTTTAAAGCAGTTTTTTCCCCAGATGAAAAATCACATCTTCTGGCATGTAAGCAACACACATGTGTTAAGTAAATTGTATGGAGAATGAATTGTTAAAGCTATTGAACATCAGGAACATTAGCTGATGTATGAACAATCATAGATGCACTTGAATGGACATTTAATTCAAATTAATGATATTTAAAAATAGGTGTTGTGTGTTGACTTGGAAAAGGAAGACCAAATAAAATGTTGAAGGTGATGATACTGTAATTGAGAACATTGCTCTTCAAGGAATGGAAATAAAGTACTATACAGATATATTAATCTCATGTTAGGTTGTTAAATCCAATGTTAAATGCTAATGATGCTATGCAAATGGTACACAGTGAATGAGATAAAGACTGACAATAGCTGTGTACCGTTGTACTTAAAGAATATGAAAGTGAATGTAATCAAATTGTTAAGAATTGTCTTTAAGAATAAGTTTACAGTAATGAAACTTGACTTCTAGACATGAATGGAGTATTATTGGGAATTGACTTCCAGAGTAGCATGTGTATTTGACTTTGCTGTAAATGATATTGAAACTCATGCAACAAGGGTGAAAAAAGAGAAGCATTAAATTGAGAAAGCATTTTTCTCTCTTTTTAGTCCTAGGGGTTTTTTCAGATCCTCTTTAAATGAGTGATAGACAGCTAAGTAAGGTTAATATGATTATTTTTTCATTTTATAAATTTGAAAATATATAAGGCAGAGGCTTAGAGTGGATGCAATAGTGAGGAGGACACAGTTGAGTGACAGGAGAAAGGAAAGCAATTATGGTGGTGTGTTTATGTGTAAGTGGTATGTGTAATCATCAACAGAGAAATAGACCATTGTACTGAAAATAGAAAAGACAGGGAAGTCAGAGTTTGACTGTGCACAAAAAGGTTGGAAGATGGAAATGTTTCTCATGCTTTTTACTTTTTTTGCAGTAAAGAATTGTCCATAATGTACATGTGTACATTGATTGCACCAACTTAGATGTGTGAGCAGTAATCTAATGGAACTGTTCCCCATTATAATAGAAAGATGTATGATGAAGAGCAGAGCAGCATAAACTATTTCATTGAAAGGTGTTCTTTCAATATGACAGGCTATAGTAGAGTGACTATTATAGTTGTGAATGCCATTAAACAAATGCATATTAGATCCTGTTACCGTGATACTGTTACAGCTATATCTACAGAGTTATTAGAAATATAACTATTATTTTGTTACAGGTGTGAATCTAGTACTTTTACAGTTAAGACTATAATATTATTGCAACAATATTTGTAGTACTGTGGTGCCTCTTACGGCTTCTCTCATATCATTGTAACTGTGACTGTATCTATACTAATCTTGATAGAACTATAAGAATTTGATCTTAATGGCTGAAACTTCTTCAAATAATGATAAAATAAGACTCCTTTCTTTTCAGAATGTGTATGCTAACATTTTTTCCTCTGAATCAATGTCAAGTTCTGAATATGTTATGGTCTTGCTTACCTTTTGGAATAAATTTCATTCAAACTTGAGGGAGAAACAGTCCAAATGTTTAAATAAGATAAAATGGGGTGAACCCGTTTTAACTGGAAAGCATGCTCTTTCTACTCTTGATCGTAAACAGCGTATTGGGAAGAATATTTTAGATTCTGAGGAAAATACTCTATCTGGAGATGAAGAAATTAAGTCTCAAGAACAAGTTCCATCTAAAAAAGATGATGTTTCTGTTGCAGTCACTCCGATAAATATAAGTATTTCAGAGGAACGTAGTAAATGTTCAAGTCCTGATTTAATTAAATCTGTATTTAGACTTCCCGAATTGAAAATAAAGTTATCAGAAACACATAATAAGGAGCTATATATGAATATCACTGATGACAAATCAGAATCTTTTGAAATTAAAAGAAGTACGAGGCTGTCTGTGAAAAGATTGTGTAATAAGAAACAGGTTAACAAAGAGAATGTCAACAGTGGTGTACGTCCTAATTTACTACAGCGCAGGAGATTATTTAAAAACAATGAGAGTGTATCTGAAACATCACCAACTTGTTGGACTGGTATTAAATGTTCCTTATTAAAAGATACACCAAAAACTGAACCTATGCATTCAAAGTTAAGTCAAGAGATGTTGCCCCATTTTTCTGAAAATATTAGTGATATTAATTCTTCAATGGAGAAGATGGAGTTTAAGACATCACTTCCTATTCCTGGAATACAGAAGTCACCAGTTAGGAAAAGTTTTGCTGATAAGCCATCAACATTATCACCTGTAGAATTGGTAGAATCTTCTAAACATGAATTACAAGAAAGTCAGAAATTAAGCAAATCTGTAAAAAATCATGTTTCAGATGAAGTAATTCCTTCATCCTCGCCAACATTTCCTTCAAAAACTCTTCCAAGTTACAAAGATAATTCAAGGATGGCTCAAACTGCTAAAGAACAAACCAGTGATATAGATTCAGGTTCTAAGAAAAGGAGGAAAAGGTCAAGAACAAAATTTAGAATTTCTCTTGAGGAACCTGAAATAACAGATAAATGTGATACAAAAAACAATAATGAAGTTCTACCTCGTGTGACTGATGAAAACAACAAGGATAATGAAGTTTTAACAAACCTTCAAAAGAGAAAACGAAATATGCAAGAAAGAAGCATAAAAAACAACAAAAAGCTGAAACTTCCCCAAAAGGTAAACAAAAGTAAAATTAAATTTCTAAATATCTGAAATGAGCTGTTCTTGATCATATAAATTTTCAGACAATTAACTTCATCATTAGAGATAAAATCATCATCATCATCATCATTGTTTTAATGTCCATTTTCCCATGCTTGCATGAGTCAGACAGAATTTATTGAGGTGCATTTTTATGGCCAGATGTCCTTCCCATAACCAACCCTCACCTGTTTCCAAGCAATGTAGTATTTTCCCATAATTAGACATTTCTTTTTCACAAAAGACTGGAATTGAACAATCTCACTTGTATGACAATGCTGATCATTTACCATTATCACATGATATCTAAGCAAAGGTATGCACATGTTCATACATATCATCATTTAACATCCATTGTCCATGTTGGAATGGGATGGACAGTGTGACCAGGGCTGGCAAGCTGGGGAGTTGCACCAGACTCCAGTCTGGTTTGGCATGGTTTCTACAGCTAGATGCCCTTCCTAATCCCAACCACTTTACAGAGTGTGCTGGGTGCTTTTATGTGGCACCACATGGGCATTTTTATGTGGTACTGCACAAGGGCTTTTATGTGGCACCATATGGGCACTTTTATTTGACGCTGCATTTACATGTAACCACCATAAGTCCCTTACACCACCAGCAGGATCAGTCTTAACACTTCTGCTGCGGGGTACAGTATACACACACAACACAGGCTTCTCTCTGTCTACTTAATCCACTCACAAGGCTTTGGTTGGCCTTAGGGTATTTATACTTGAAGACATTGCCTAAGTTGGGGCTGAACCTGAAAACACGTTTTGGAAACAAGTTTCTTACCCACACAGCCATGCTTGTGCCTAAAAATATTTTAATATATGCATCTGCATTTCAGGACAGGCATTGTTGTGTGGGTAAGAAATTTGTTTCCTAACCTCTTGTTTTGGGGTTCAGGTCTACTGTGCAGCACTTTGAACAGCTGTCTTTTATTATAGCCCTACATTGACCAAATCCTTGTGTGTGGGTTGAAAGAAGCTCTATATATGCATGCACATGTGTGTCTGTATGTTTATTTACATTTGGGCTTCAAGTGGTAAAGTTACTGTCATTTTCCCTGTCAACAAATTATCCATTAGCTTTGTGCCTTTTGAAATGTATGAAATAGGAGTTGTTTCACTCAAA
The DNA here is from genome assembly GCF_046866305.1 of Octopus bimaculoides. NCBI lineage: Eukaryota > Metazoa > Mollusca > Cephalopoda > Octopoda > Octopodidae > Octopus > Octopus bimaculoides. Next base: position 106,022,310 of record NC_142929.1, read on the forward strand.
AGAGAGGTGAGGAAGGACGTTCAACTGTAAAAAAAAAATGCTTTATTGATATATATCTGACCCATACTAGTGTGGAAAGACACATAAAAACAAACAAAAAAAGTACTAATGTAAAAACTGAAAATCTTATAATCTCTAAAGATAAATTTAATAATCTGAAAAATTATCTCATTTTAGAATTTATTCAAATTATTGTAAATATTTTGTCTTTGGCATTTCTTGAATTTTAAAAATCTTGGGTAAAACATCTTTTTTATAGGTGCAGGCATAGTTATGTGGTTAAGAATCTCACTTTGCAACTACATGGTTTTGGGTTCAGTCCTACTGTATGGCACCTTCTACTATAGCCTCAGGTCAAATGATGCCTTGTGAATGAATTTGGTTGACAGAAACTGTGTGGAGGCCTGTCATATATGTGTATGTTATTGTATTTGATCCCACACTGCTTGACAACTGGTGTTGGTTTGTTTACATCCCTGTTCCTTAGCAATTCAACAAAAGACACTATTGGAATAAGTATCAGATTTAAAACAATATAACTACTTGGGTCAATTTGTTCAAATAAACTTGTCATGGTGGGGCCCCAGCATGACCACTCACCAATGACTGAAACAAGTAAAAGATATAAGGTGTTTGCAGTTTGAAGATTTTAAGGCATGAGTTGCAATGTCGCTGGTGCCAAGCTGTATCGGCCTTTGCCTTTCCTTCGGATAACATCGGTGGCATGAAGTGGGGAGGCTGATATGCATGGATGACTGCTGGTCTTCTGTAAACAACCTTGCCCGGACTTGTGCCTCAGGGGGGGGGAACTTTCTAGGTGCAATCCCATTGTCATTCATGACCAAGTGGGGTCTTTGCCCTGTTGAAAGCATTTGGGCCAGGTCTCTGGTCTAAGAATGATATCCTCCTTCCTTCACCAATCTTGGAGGCTCTAAAGTCACTGGTGCTAACCTTCCCCTTTAAGCCATGCGAAAAAATTTTTTAAAAATCAATCTTTGATAAGTCATGTTGATGCAACACAATTTTTTCACACTTTCTCCCTTATCTATCTTGAAAATGTTAAAATTGTCCTTTTCCACATGGCTTAATACAGACATTCTTTGAAAATTGTGTTGTTTAAATTCTGCTGAGGCATCTTTGCCTTTGTCTTTCTGAGGTTGATAAAAATAAAGTACCAGTGAAGTACTAGAATTGAAGATATTGACCAACTCCCTTCCCTTCAAAATTGTTGATCTTGTGCCTAAATTAGAAATAATTATTTCATTTCATTTTAAGCATGATAGTTTTCCATTATAGTTTGACCAGTAGGAGGAGAGTAATCAGTTATGTTATTAAAGGGGCATTTTTGCATAATAAGCTATTGTTGATAGTGACTAATGTGTGCAAGATCTGTGCATTTTTCTAATACTTTCATTAGGACACCTTTTATTATGTAAGTACTTGAACAAGAGTTAGTCAACAACAAAAACTGTTGCCTTGGTGATTATTTTTATTTACATGTTTGTTGTTTAGGCTACTTATCTATTTTATAATAGTTTGCAACTGGAATATTAAGAAATATATGTTAATCACTGACTTAAGGCTGTAAACTGTGCATTAGCAATGCATCATCTTGAAACTTGATATTCCACTGAAGAGATGTCTTTTTTCTTTTTTTTTTTTAAGGAAATAAATTGGTTTCTGTTTTTGCTGGAGTAGCATGATAGTTGTCTCCAAACTTTAGAATTATTAGAATCATATGCACCAGGAAAACTGACCTAAACAGACAAGTAGTCTATACACTTTACTTTGTGTCAGATGTCTAAATTTTTAGAAAAATGATATTGGTATTTTTTCTTCTGTTAGAAACCTACTGTCCAGTGTCCTCTGTGTTGTGATTGGTTCAGACCAAAAGTGATTGAGAATCATGCTGCAAATTGTGGAATGTTTACAAGGCGAGAACTTCGTACAAGTAAAGATAATTTCATCATTAAAATACCATTTTTGTATTCACCTTATAACAGAAATTCTTTTATTGAATTGACTTTAAAGAAATTTTGGATCATTTTGGTTTGACGGGCAACACTTGTTTTCTTAACGAAACACTTTCAAACTTGGGATACTGGTAGAAGGTGTCATATAAAACATCTTTTTCTCTTAGCCTTCTTAACAAAAATTAGTTCTTAATAAGTTATTTCATGTTGTCGTATTTATGTAACTTCAACCAATCACTGACATCTATTCAGCTGAATACAGTTAGTGCTCTTTTTATAAACAATAATTTTTACCGGTGTCAAGAGTGTTATTCCCTGTTTAATTATATCATTATTCCCTAGTAAGGGTTTAGGGTTTTAGGGTTAGGGTTAGGGCAAAAATAACCCTAACCATGATCCTAAAACTAACCCTAACTCTAAAACCCTAAAGCTAAAGCCAGTACAAACGCACAAATGATGTCATAAATAAGAGTAACACAGGTAGTTGTTGTTGACAAACAATGGCACTAATTTTATTCAAGGGAAAAGATCCCATGACACCGTTGTTTACATTCCACACCATTAATTGTTTTCACCTCAATAGACATCAGTGATTGGTTGAAATTACCGAAATACAACAACTTTTTACATGAAATAACTTCGAATACAAAATTTTTTATCTGTTCTATAATACAAAATATACAAGTATACGAAGTTTGAAAGTGTTTCGGTACCAAAAACACTACATAAAACATTAATGAAAAATGTTGTCCGTCAAACCAAAAAGATCCGAAATTTTTTTATAGATATTATTAATTTGAAGAAAAAACATACACACAACCTTAGTTATTTTAATTGTTAATAAGCTACAGTGAAAATTTGCTGATCCTGCACTTACCTTAAAATTTAAAAGCTATTAATCTTTGCTGCTATTATTTACACCTAAAAGACACAGCTTCAAGGTGTATTCTATAAATTCAACTCTTTATCAGTAACACTTGTATAGCAACACTTTTAAAGCATACAAATTTTTCAAGACCTTTCTTCAAATACCAGTATGATGTTTTTCATAATTTATATTTATGAAAATGTTTTATATTATTTAATTTTTTGTTTCTATTATTAGAAATGTCACTAATTGCTGAAATGTGACAAGACTATTTTCCTTTCATTTCTTTTTCAGCTTCAGTTTCTCAACTTTTCTCAGATAACAAACCAAGTACTGACATGTTAGGCTGTGATGCAAATAGCAAATTATCTGAAATTAGTGAAAATTCTGCTGCTATCATATCAAATCATGAAAGAGTTGTAGATAATTTAACTCCAAATGCATTAGTCTCAGATATTAAGCAATCAGAAAATCTGCCATTTGCTAACAAAATATTGAATGAAAGTAGAAGTGAAATAAATACATTTCCAGTGTCAGCTTTAGACAGAGATCAACAGAGTCAGGGAAATGGTAATAGCTTGAAGATAGTCCAACCTGTTTTGGATCTTCCTTTCAATTCTATTAGCACTCACAAAACTAAACAGCCTGATACACCCGACAGGTAACTAACAGTGTTTTTTTTTTTTCTTCTTCAAATATGTAGGCTAGGCCAAAATTTATAAACACACACACATATTTAAGTTGACTGAGATTTCAAATTTCGCCTTAACAACATAAATTTGACTTTATTATTTGCTTTCTATAAGTTAACACTAACTACTATTTATATATATATATAATCATCATTATTGTTGTCATCATTTTTTAGCGTTCACTTTTCTATGCTTGCAAAAATTACTGAGTCAGATTTTCTACAGCTGGATGTCCTTGTTGCCAACCTTTCATATGAAATATTTTCCCTTGACCCAATATATTTTTTCATGAAAGACAAGAGACAAATGACCCTTTGTTCTGAAACCCAAAGGTGTCCTCTCCATTTATCTGAAATGATATTTCTACCATCTTATCTTTCTTGAGGGTCATGAACCTACACTTTTACACCTTAAACTGAGTCCATACAACCAGCTCCTCAAGCTTTCTCCAACCTCCTTCAACCTGCTCTTCCTAGCTTGACACAATGAGGCCACGAAACCCTCAATAAAGGGGCCATAATTCCTCCATAAATGGTAATTTTTCAATATGCTTCACATGTCAAAACTTCAATCCCCATTACAAAGATGAGTGATGAGCCTAGATATCATATGGGGGTTCCTATCTCCCAGCCATAAAAACCATGCCAAAACTGAAAGACATGGTCCTCCAACCCATCAAATCCTGTCAGATTGTCCAACCCATGGCAGCATGGAAAACAGATGGGAAATGATGATGTTACCTAACACAACAGACACCTGAAGAAGGTTGGAGAGTATAATGACTGAAACATTGTTACTATAGCAACCAAGATAAATAATTTTATAGATAACTTCATTGGGACAGACTTTGTTTTGTGAATGTAACTTAAATGAATTTGTTTATATTTTAAGTGTTACTCCTGAATTACTGGCAGAAGATTTTACTCAAATATCTGCAATTAACCCTTACAGTACAAAAGGTAACTAGAATGTCTTTTCTTTTTAAGTATATTGCACAAGTAAGCATAGGTGAACCAACTGAAGTGTACAACATAATACGTCAGAAAATTTGAACTTCTGACCGATTTGGTTAATAATAGTCCAACACTTCACTGCTGATTGTCAACTCCAGAGTTGTCACCATAGCTACCATACATCGGAGTTTCCTCTCATGCTTCTTTTGAAAGGTAGTCATTAACGCTAATGACATTTTTATTTTTTCTCATTATGGGAATAATTTAGAACAATTAAAAATTCTTTTTTGCTTATTACATCAAATGTGATGGTTTGCACTTAACTGTAAAGAAACACTTCCTAAACAATGGTGCCACAAAGTTGCCTAGGACGTGTATTTGGTTTATCAGCACTCCTCCTCTTCACCTACATCTCTGCCTTACAACCCTTCAGTTGTCACACCTCTATAATCCTTTGACTGATTTCAGATATTAATTATGTACATTTTATGAGATTTCATATAAACTGATATTAAACTTTCTTCCAGGATTCTTTCTAGTATTCTTATGGAGAAAGGATTTCATCATCATTGTAAATCAAACTGCACATCAAATTCTTTTTAACCCATTCTTCTAACGGAAAAATTAATTCAGAAGTGTTCAGAGACTTTGCATATTATAATGCTAAGATTACTTTTCTCATTCTAGATGCAAACATGTTATTCACTTAGTTCCATTTTTTTTTTTATAGAAATTTCAAAATCTCTGTAATAAAATTAGATATGTGAATTCTATATATCTCTTTTCCTTATTCCTCAATTTTAAATTCAAATTTCTAATCCTGCCAAATGTTATGAAGAAATGGTTGTCTCCCATGTAATAGCTACACCCACAGGGGGAACTGCATGCTTTTTCTGTGTGTATATGTGTATATTTTTTTTAATTATAGATTCTGTTGAACATTGGAAAACTAATTCAGAAGTTAAAGACACAAAGTAAGATTTAATTTCTGATTTTCTTTGCTTTGTTTTTATATTGGTATTGCTCTGATTTATAGTTGTAGATTATTTTGGTTATTGTAATATCTTTTTGACTTTGCAGCCTCACCATGAAACAGAAACGTTGTTACATTTGTGATGCTACCTATGGTGATGATAGTCTTTTTACAATGCATCTGAAGAGTTGTCGGGAAAAATACAAAAAACTAAAAGAAAAGTTTGAAAATAAATACAATAATAAAGAAACTCATCGAATAACTCGTAAACGGTCAAATGGAAAGTATGAAGATGACAAATGATCAAGAAAGAAAAGATGTGAAAAGTTTTGTAAGAAAATGAAAGTGCCTTCATTTGATAACAGATTGTTGAAAAGACTTATTTGTTAAATTTCATGTTCATGATTTAGTTAGCATAAAAATGAGTAATACTGGCTAACATCTAGTGGAGAAATTTGAAATTTTTCTTTGTCTCGGAGAGTGAAGGCATGAGATCTTGCCACAAAATTCTGTGATTATTCATTGTTTAGTTTCACCAAAAGGGACCACTTGTTATTGATTTCAATTACTTTCATTATTTTATATTTTGTGCTGATTAAAATATTTTTTCTGCTTTCTGTATGTGTGCACTTTCTTTTTTCTTCTTCCAAAGTTACTAACAACATCTAACATAAACAAATGGATGTCGGAACGATAATGAGCTAAACATCAACACGATAAATAATTTGATAACAACATTTTTATAAAGTTCTATGGTTTATTCAGGATTCTGTATATATTGGGGCTGAACTTTGGCTACTTTACGTTTTTCTTTTATTAAGGTATGTGGACACTGCATTTCCTTCCAGCTGATGGGTACCATAGGATAACCTAAAAAAAAACAATGGCCTAAGATGATTCATATATTTACAACTAGAGGATAAATGATTCTGACAATCCATAATACAGGAGGGTTTTCTTTTTCTTCATCACTATTCATATTCTTTCTATTTCTGATTTAATATATTCTTAAATAAGTTGGGATGAAGTGGAAAGTTATAAAGGAAAAAATTTAAAGCTTCTAAAGTTCTGAAGCACTGCAGTATTTCATGTTAAGGAGAGGGAGATCAATATGAATGAAACAAATCAAGGAAACCAGAGTAGAGGCAGCTCATAATCAACCAGAAGCATAGAGCAGAGGCTACCGCAGTAGCTACAGAATAGACAAAGAGAAGTACAAGACATCTATGAACCAGAGGTTGGAGCTGATGACTCAGTCATTTAAATGGCTTTTCTTTGGTGATTTATTTCTATTTAAAAAATCTTATTCTATAATAAAGTCTAAACAACATCCACTCTCTCAGGAAATAAATTATTCTCCTGGTGGAATAGCCAAGAGTAGTATATTGCTTTTCAATCTCCTTTCAGCTGTATAAAAGGAAAGCAAAGTGGGCTTCAATAGTATTAAGAAATAGTAAGCTAAACTAGTGTAAAGTGTCTAGTCAGTAACTTTGCTGTCTGCCACGAGTGTTCAACTTAAAGAAAATACTGATTAAACTATACTGGGATGGGGGTGGTTACATAAAAAAAAGAATAATTTAAACACTATACCTGCTTCACTGGTTGCGACTACTACTCCTAGTTCATTTTCAGCTGTGGTCAACAGATATGAATGTGCATCTCCCAGTGAGAGATAATCAAGTTAAGGATACATTAGCAGATATTCATTCACAAAATCAAGTTATGATTACAAGACATCGCTAAAGACTTACAATTTCAAGAAAGTGATTCTAAGAAGACTCTTGAAGTAGTTTCCTGTAACCCTCTGGACTCATAAAAGGTTTTGAACTCAGTATTGCAATCTCATGATGTCCAAATACAAAGTTCATCACTGATTATAGTAGTGACCTGTACTTCTTTATTGTTAAGTGGACTATACCTGGAAGAAAGTTAAGTTTCTTTACTGCCAACCTTCACCTGTTTCCTAATAAGATAGTATTTCCTCATGACCAGACATATTTTTCATGGAAAACTGGAAACAAACAACATTGCTTGTATGACAGTAGTGCTTACTTACAATCATCACAAGATATCAAGACAGGGACACATATATGAAGGCTTTCTTTCAGTTACTGTCTTCCAAATCCACTCGCAGGACTTTGGTTGAACTGAGGATATAATAGGACAAGGAGCTCGGTAGAGACATTGAACCCAAGACCACATGGTTGGGAAGCAAGCTTCTTAGCCATACCTGCACCTACACATTTGTTTTCCCTGCTGGTATGGATTGGATGGTTTGACCAGAGAGGTGCACCAGGCTCCAGTCTAACTTGGTATGGTTTCTAAGGCTGGATGCACTTCCTAATACCAACCACTGCTTTTTATGTGGCATCAGTACAGGACTCTTGCAGGCCAATCCTCTTCACCAGGGGATGCAGCCATAACACTTCTGCTGTGAAGTATAGGCCTTCTTGAGTACGATAAGGCACCAGGTATCTCAGTCCTTTGTCATCTCGTCTGAAAGGTTCAGCATTCTGAGGTCATCCCATGTCTTCCTGGGTCTCCATCTCCCATGTGTTTCATCAACTTTGAGAGATCAGCACTTTATGGAGCTGTTGCCATCCATCCACATCACATGACCAAATGCATTTTATGCTTTGCATGAAAACTGCTGAGGTATAGACAGTGATAGCTGTTGATATTTCCTTGTCAATAAATCATTCAGTAGCTCTGCACAAGTAGAATGAAAAGTCTTACTTGAAAACAGGAAAGCGTTCGTGACAAAGAGCACATTCAGCTATAAAAACAATGCTTCTATAAATTGTAATAAAATGTATTCATCTAACCCATGCTAGCAGGGAACAACAAAAGAAGATAACCAATGACAGAGTATATTAAATCATTTAAAATATTATGTATTATAAAGAAAAGGATACAACTTTAGCTACAATGATATCACCAGGGCGGAAACATTGATACATTTCAACCTAGAAAGGAATATAAATGTTAGAAATGGAACATATAAGAAGTTTTTCTTCAATTCTGGAGATTAATCAACCACCTCCCTAATGAAAATTGGATATGTCAGAATAATTCACTTAAATAAGTTTTAAAATATCAGTGGTAGTATCATGATTTTAATTAATGATTATATGACATTCAAAACATTTTTAAGAGGCTGAAATGGGGTTCCTCTGAAGGACCTCTACTATAACTTTGATCAACAGGGTATGTAGCTCGGAGATCAGGTAGATTCTCCAAGTCAACCCACTACTTTTCCACATTGAGAGGTTACAGTTTCAGTATTACAAATATGGTCAGAATATCGCAAGAAAAAAATCACAAGACATTCTTCGAGTTGAGTCAACCAACAGATCACAAGCAAGACGGTTGAATATCTGTAGGCTCAGTTGGTCATGCTTGAGAATCCATCAGGAAATTTAATGACAGTAACTTCTGAGAGGATTCTATGGAGGAGGTACCCGAAGACGATCCTCCTAAGGATAGTGAGCAGTGAGAATAGATGGACAGATAGATTTTTAAATAATCATGTTTTATAAAAATATATTTGATAACCAGATATAGACTCAAATCAGAAAGTTGATTTACTAAGAACACAATTTAAACCATCACAAAAAGAGACAAAGAGAAATTCGGTCACCTACTTTGTCTTTCTCAGTAGCTTTCACATCTTCTTTCCTGTCAAAATTAGAGAAAAACTAATGAAATATCAGATAGAAACATCCCAGCTATGAATCATTTTAAACTATTCAATAATTAAGAACCAATAACAATAATGTTCTAACAGTACCAGTGGAAATTCCATGATTATTTTGAAAATTGTATGATGAAATTGCATTTTTCTGAAACATTTGATTCTTGAGAATATGTGAAAATTCACATAGGGGCAATTAATCAATCAATCTATCTATCATATTCTACTTACATTTCTGTCAATGTATGTATCTGTTTATAATAACAATACAAACATTTAAACCAAATAACTAAAAAAAAAAGAAATAATTAAAAAAATCTAAATAATTTCAGTGCCCCAGCCTTTGGGCTACTACACATGAAAAGGTATAAGTAACATCCACAGCTATTTGCTAAGGTTATTTCACTTTAATTTAACTATGTATCAATATACCTAGCCAGTCATCTTTCTATCTCCTATCTGTCAATGAATATATCTATCCACAATATTCTTCTTTAACCTCTCAGCACAAACACACACACACTTTCTCTCTCTCTTCATTTCTTCCTTGAACTAACCATTTGACAGCATCTTAGTGTAATAACTATTACTTTACCCCCTACTTCACATCGTTAAACTTCTCTCCTTCCTTTTCTCTCTCTTCAGCTAACCACATGACAGCGTAACGCATTTTGACCTTAGCATATTAATATATAGATTCTCATAAGACACAATTCAGTTTCAATACTGCATGCAATAAAAGTAATGGTTACAATTATTCACATTTCATTCGAAGTTGCACTTAGAAATTTCATTGCTTTTATCAGGGACACAGTACAGTGCCAATAAGAAATGAATTCTTATATTCTCAAACCAGATAGCAAATATCATATCTCCTTTCCTTGCTCTTTTCTGTCTTGCAAGTTACTTGGCAACCTTGTTAGTGCTGATGGCATGATTAATGAACCCAATACACACTATAAAGTGATTGGCATTAGAAAGGGCAACCAGCCATAGAAACCATATCAAAACTGACAAGGAACACCACACTACAGCCCTGTTACTCACCAAATCCTTTCAAATTGTTCGGCCATGCAAGCATGGAAAACAGGTGTTAAATGATGATGATCTTGCTAATAGCTAATTTTATTAAAAAATTGTTGTCATTAAAACGTAAATGTCAAGATATATCCATACACCACACAATCCAATAAGGCAAAACTGCAAATTACATCTCCAAGAATGAGATATGACCTAATTTATAGAATTCTTAGCCAGGAATAAATAAATTCTCTTTTGAAATCTAGTCAAAGAGAAAAACAGAGTTAAGCTTTCATTTTGGAGCAAACAAAAGAGCCTCTATGTAGTTGCCTGACCTGCAAACAATAGCAGATGAATTTCTCCCAAACCACATCCTAAAGTTTTTAAGAGAGAAAGGAAATTAGATAATGTAGTCCAGGATACACTAGACCTGATAGTCATGGACTGTATCTTTTTTTTTTTATTGTAGGTCTTGTCAATCAAGGCTAAGCAGTTAAGTATCTTGTATATCATACTATAAAAATATTTAAATATTAAGGGTAAGAATCCTGTTTTCTACATAACAGAAACTGGGTAATATTTTCATGACAGATAAATTCATATTTGATTAAGAGATATTTACTTGGAAACAAGTTCTGTTAGGTTGCCAATGATCTATCATAAATTTCTAGGAATTAAGACTGTCATACACAAATTGAATCCATCTTCCTAACTTTGCTGCAATTGTTACTTAAATATACAAACATAAACTTGATGCAACATTCTCAGGGTGCTACATAAGACTTAACACATACATCTAGCACTTCCTGATGAATATGCAAATAATGCAGGATATATTCTTTCTATTGATTTGTTCCGATTGCAAGTCGCTTCCATGTATTTGTCTATATACCTTCATGTCATATGTCAGATCCTATCCAACCCAAGTCAGTATGGAGGATGGATCTTAAATGATAAACAAATATGAATTGGTACTATTTAAGATATTAAACCAAGTGAAGTAAATAAAATTAAAAAATAGAAATATATTTTCTTTCAGAATCATCAACTTACCGTATCATTCCTCTAAATGATTCACGTAATCTAATTTTTCCAACATTCATTATAGAACACTTACAAAATCGAGGGTTCACATTAGTTATCTGATAAAAAAAATAAAAAAAATCATATATATGGTTATAGAAATAAATATGCGTCTGTCTATGTGTACAAAAGAAAGAAAAAGATATTCAATATTTATTAAAATTTTAAGTTTCATTGTTGCTACTTTGAAATTTTCTTTCCAAGGAACAGTAAACTTAGGAAGAGCAACAGAAGGCAGATTTTATTTTGGATATGCATTGTCTCATTTACTTTTAATTAAAAATAACAAAACAAATTTATGATATAATGCTAACTGCCATGTATCTCTTCAGAAGCAAGAAACCTGCCCTTGCCTCCTCTTTCATAACACTTGTTGGATCCACTCAAACGATCTAACCCATACCAGCATGAAAGGACATTAAATGATGATGGTGATGATAGAATGTTTAAGGACATTTTTACCTTTGCTGTAACTAGTGCATCAACTGATGGCACAATATTTTCTGTTTTAGTTGTGCATACTTCCACCAATGTCTACAAAAAAAAATTTTTGGAAAATCAGCATTTTCAAAAATAATATATTGTGTATATTCATGTGTCTTAAATTCAAAGTTTACATCTGAAAGCTTTGTCTTTGTATAAAATGTTAAGGAGTATTAACCACAATAAGATATGACAGCTATAAACACCAAATAATGTGAACTAGCTTGAAAATTTGATTCTACTTCATAGATTTGGTATGCAAGAAGGCTTACTACTATTCTACAGTACATGTATACATGACTCCCACACACACACACAGAGCTATATAGTTAAGTAATTAACTATCAACCTAATTTTGATAAGCATAAAGCTTACTGCTGAACTGAAAAGTAATATATTTTTGTCTTAATTTGATTGAAAATTAAATGAATGAGATAAAGCTTCTGAAGGTTTCTGACAAAATAAAAACAGGTATCTAAGAACATTTGTATTAAATGCGCTCATAATCTGGTAGCAATGTTCAGCTATCACTGTATTAGCTTTTAAGATTTCAAACTGGACATGACTTGATGTAATCAATTTTAGGAAAGTACAGCATGAGAATTATGAATTAACTACAAAGATCTTGATATAACTATAACAGATATTATGAACACCAATTCGAGACAAACATACTCCTTAATATGAAAATAGGAACTACAAACACTGTAATACAATCAGTAACGCAATTATCCTACAAGTAATAGAGACTTGGTTGGAGTCACACCCGTAAGCTAACAGCTCTTTTCTATTCTATATTGTGCCTATCAGGTACAATAAGACACAGCAGATAAATACTTAATAATGTAAAAGGGTGTTGGGTAGAATAGATTTGAAGACATATATATATACACATGTACTAAAGCTTCATTCTGTTGCTACAAGTATTTTATTGTTAGCTGTAAAACATTAGTTGCAATATTTTTTGCATCCTTCAACTTACAAGGCAATACAACACTTATGAAAAACACAGAACTGGCAAAAGAAAAACAAAATGATTAATCATTAAAGTATAACTTACTTTATCTTCAGTGGTTTCTGTATGAAGGAAACCTGCTAGGCTTGAATAAATATAACCATTTCGGATGTAAGTCCCATTTCCACTACATTTATCATCAGTTAGTTGACAAAGCTTTTGCCCTAAAAATCAATATACATCTGGATCTTTACATATTTCAAATACACAAGCATATTTTAACACCACTAGAAACAGTTTGTTTACTTAGTACTAAAGTATATTTGCTATAATAAAAGAGAGAGAGAGAGATTAAGCTAGAAGTTTAAAGAAGGGAATTATTACTTCTTGGCAACATATCATTTCTCATTCCATGCAAAAAGCTGGCTATTAGCAAGTGTAAGATTAATAATAATAATTATTAATTTAATTCCATTTTCCATCCTGGCATGGGTTGGATGACTTGACAAGAACTGGCCAGAGGCTGCTACAGTCATATATGCTGATAGCAAAAGATTTGCATTTGGCTACAAGAGGTTTTCTTGTTTTATTGTGATCAATGCTACAGCCAAGTGCCATATAGTGAAAGGACCTACTTCATCGATATCTCATTGAGCCAAGAGGCACCAACAAAATTTGAACTTATTAAGGAAGTTAATATGTGATACCCATCAGTTCCAAAAGACCCATTATTGATGGAAGAGATCAATCTACTAGGAACCCAGGATTGGACATCTCTCATTGAAGGATTCCTTGCATTCAACTCACTGGGGTATTATCTGAGTTCTCTATCTGGCCAGCATACCGCAGCTAGCGGACCTCCCACTTAGTGGTCAGAACTAAATCTTGTTTCACAACCTCTCACCTTCAGGGCCTGGAACACCTGCACTCTCCGGGACAAGAGTGACATTAATCGACCAGAATGACATACAGCCCTCGTCTGCAAGAAACTTGCTCACTTCAACATCAACATGACGGCCTTGAGCAAGACTAGGCTTCTTGGAGAAGGCAGCATCAGAGAAGCTGGTTCCAAATACACCATCTTTTGGAAGGGGAAGAATCTTAATGAACCACGCATCCATGGAGTTGGCCTTGCCATCAAAACGCAAGTTGTGGACCAACACAGACTCATCCCAACTACCGTCAGTGAGCACCTGATGACTTCAGATCACACTCATTTGGAACCAATTCCTTACGCTGATCTCTGTGTATGTCCCTACCCTCACATCTGAAGATGACATCAAGGCTTCATTCTACAACCTGCTGGACTGCACCATCCAGACAGTCCCCACACATGACAAACTCGTCGTGTTGGGGAACTTTAACGGCAGAGTCGGCAGTGACTATTGTCTGTGGAATGGCATTCTTGGCCATCACAGCATTGGGAAATGCAATGGCAATGGCCAGCTCCTTCTGGGTCTTTGCACCAAGCAAGAACTTGTCATCACCAACTCCCTACCCAACAAAAAACAAACTGGAAACACCCACGGTCTAAACACTGACACATCTTCAACTATGTCCTGACATGATCTAGGGACAGACAAGATGTACGCATCAACTGCTCCATGCCTGGTGCAGATGACTGCTGGATGGATCACTGCCTTCTTATTTTTCACCTTGACATCAAGATCTGCTGCCCACCAAAGTGGGTCTCAGCAAACATCCCTTGCTGACACTTTGACTGCGCCAAACTCTGGGACTCACGGGCATCCCAAGACTTCAAGGAATCCATTGAGAGACACCCAATGGACCTCCCAGAGCCAACCTCCATTGAGGATCGCTGGATCAGCTTTCATGAAGCCATGACTGCTGCGGCCGAGGAAACAATTGGCTTTACCTGGAAGAAGGACCAAGACTGGTTTGACAAGAATGTCGGATCTTGGGAATTTTCCGAAAGTCCTCTCCCCACAAATTACTTTATAGTCGTAATGTATGCAGTTTCAAAGGTATTTCTATAAAATTTCATTGAAAAACCCATTTTCCTAAAAGTTATGAGGGAAAAACTTGAATTTTGTGACTTTTCCGAAGTCCTCTCAGCACCCTCCCGTTGCTTTGCGCGCATTTTTTTTTTTTTTTTTTTTCATATTCGTTTCCTACACATTGTTTTACACCCATTCCAGTATATTTTGGGAGATTTTCATTTCCGGGTCAGGATGTAAACATTAACCCAAATGTCTTTATAATCGTAATCTATGCTGTTTGAAAGGTATTTATATAAAATTTCATTAAAAAAAATAGAACCTTTTTTCCTAAAAGTTATGAGGGAAAAACTCGGATCTTGAGAATCTTCCGAAGTCCTCTTCCCCACCGCCGTTGTTTTCCACGCGATTTTGTTTTCATATTCGTTTCCAGGTAATATTGCAAACATGAAGTATTATGCCCTTTTTTTTTCTTAATGTTACGTCGCCAATACAGCGCTTTGCTCCAGTTACTTGCCCTGAACCACAGAACTGATCATTGACCACAGAGTATTAAAATGATCACATTGTCCATAAATCTTTCAATATCTACTCATGTTTATCACTTGCTCTTCTCTCTCTATCCTCTCCTTGCACAACAAATGTTTTGTTTACGACTTTTACTCATTTCACATTTACCACCATCGAAACGCGTTTTCAGAAAATTTCATAATTGGAATAAAATTGCACTAAAACAGGCAAAAGTGTAAAGTCATTTGACTTCAGTCCTTTTTTCACTCCTTCTTTTTCTAAATTAAGAAATAATGCTGTCTTCAAAAAGTTGTTTAGACATTGATGTTCAGAGATGAGTGTTGCAGTCACATTCATGTTAGATAACCAAGACATGTAGTATAGAACTGTTCAATTTCATGAAAAACACGTGCTATTTATACAATAAGAATAAATGAAGTTGAAATTTTGACATAAAAAAAAATAAAATCTAAATTAGAGAATATCATAAATTAATAAGTTATAGTAAAGTTCTGAAAATATTAATAAAGAAATACAAGGTTCAGGTTTAAAACAGGATGAAGGAATCTAGGCATTCCTATTTATATTTTAAATGTTTAAGAAGCATTAAAATGAAATTTAAATTGCAGTTTAAATAAAAGTAGTATTTTAATATAGATAGTAAAAGAATATATTGTAGATACACAAAGCTTCATATATAATTAGAAATAATCGGTTACTCACCAGGTAAACATATCCCTGACTTCAACATGTTGTATACGAAACTATGGATCAACAAAGTTTACATATCATTATCAGAAGCCGCTTAGGAACATTCCCGCCACCTAAGGTAATTGTTTTGATTTGAAAACATTGAGTTTCGAAATTATTTCACCAAACATCCAGGTAACAAAAATGTATTAGCTAATTTCCGTTGATTTTTTTTTTTTTTTAATATCGTTAGAAAATTCTCAGCTGTTTGCTTTACTTTTGTTTAAGTAAATAATCTATCTTTTAAGTGATACCAGCACCGGCAAGGTCACCACATAACTCGCAAGACAAAGATCCCTCGACTGAGATGGGAAGTGGTGTTGAAGGAGGTGGCTCTGTGTCAAGTAATGAGGGTTAAATTATCATAGAGGGGCAGAAACAGGTGTCTTGCTGTAGAGGAAATACATGGTTGCCTCAGTTAGAACTAGAGAGAGATGATGGCAATGTACCAGGGCATACTCTCGAAGTACAAGGATGTGAATATAAATGGAATGATAGAGGATTGCTTAAGGTGCATGAGTAGAGGGTTCATGAAAGTGCAAAAAGTGTGGAGAATTGTGAGTGATAAAGCATGAGTATATAACGGAACGACTGGATAGCAATGATAGTTGATAGAGGGAGGACAGTTTAATTCTATTTCTAATCAGACTCTAACTTTCATGACCTGTTCCAACAGTTTGATACCTCTGTAGTTGTTTCTATATAAGACACCACCTTTACCCTCATAGCAACTAACTGTAATACTACTACACTAGTTTTCTGATGTGATGCCTTCCTGGACAACCTAATGAACTATACAAGTGACTAGGCTCTAACTTACTCCACCAGATATTTTAAGCATCTCAGCAGTGATTCTAGATGGTCCCAGAGCTTAAGGTAATGGTTATGACATGAAAATGTCCAGAAGGTTGGAATTCCTGAGTGTGTGGAATATGTGTTTTCAATCTGGAGATGTGATACAAGATGTGAAGAAAAATCAATAGGATTTGAGTATTGTATGGCTTGTTCTGGCTAATGCTTATGGTTCTGAACCACACAGATTGTTGATGTAAGCAATGGATTTCTTTTATATACCAGGGAAGATTAAGGATCTGATGAAGAAGCACTACAACAATTTGAAAATGCAGACCACAGCAGAAAATTTCTCAAACTAGCATCATCTTGAAATTGGAATTGTTGGAGGTTGCACAATATCAGTCAGCTGGCTTGAGCTTGTTATGGAAATGTTACTTAGATCAGCAATCTACTCAGAAGAAATGGGAAAAGTGAAATTACCTAAGAAGGCATTCATGGATGACATAACAATATTAAAAATAAAATATATATTGAAAAACAACACAGCTTACAAAAATAAATAGTAAAATGGTAAAAATGTTCAGAAAAGGAAAACAATAAATAAATGAAATACCAAGTTTAGAAATATTCTAAAACTATTTTGTAAGTGATTAATGAGTGTTATCAATCCAGGAGTAAAATTTATACTCTTCCTTACATCAAGCATGGACAACTATTTTTTTTTTTTTTCCTTTTTGAGAAACAGGCCACACGGCTAAGAGAATTCAAGGTAATTTTATCAATTGTCAAGCCATTCAGAAGTCTTGCAGGTTGCAGTTTACCTGTGATTACCTTACGTGGTCATTCAGCCAGCTAGAAGTAGCAGCTGTTTTGTTTCAAACGTTACTGTCTTCTAACGGGAAAGTCATCCAACAAAGCAGTTCACTTTCTGTAATAATAAATTTTAAAGCTGTGATTACTGTTGGAATCTTTTTATCTTAGGTTTGTTCAATCAAGGCCTACTTAGTGGGTTAAACAAATGCAAAACAATGTGAAAGTATGTTTGACAATTCCATTGCTACATGGAACAGGGGAGTTGGAAAACTTTAAGGAAAGCATTCTACCATGAACAATAAAATAAAAAATCAGTCAAGTCCTGGGTTGATTTAGTCAATGTTTGAGGTCATGTGTCAATATTAAAAATCAGTAAGGCAGTGGCAGAATTGTTAGCACACCAGGCAAAATGTTTAATGGCTTTTCATCCCTCACATCCTGAGTTCAAATTCCACCAAGGTTGACTTTGCCTTTCATCCTTTCAGGGTTGGTAAAACAAGTACCAGTTGAGCATTGGGGTCAATGTAATTGACTTAACCTCTTCCCCAAAATTGCTGGCCTTGTGCCAAAATGTGAAATCAGTGTTAGTCATGTTTGACACTGTTGAGCAGCCCCAATCCATATTCCAATTGTAGCTCCAGGTCAATTCTAATAATTAAACACATTCCAACTGTGACTATTCCTTCATTTTAGTTTTATGGAACATTACATTATCGTTTTTAAAACTATTAGAGTGTAGTTTGAGGGAGATTTGGCAGGTTGGGTGGCCAGGTAGAAGCTGCATCCAATTGACAGGCTTGTTGGGAATTGATTGATAAAGTCTTTTATGATATAATTAATTCTAGTAATATGAGTTCCACTATCCTCTGACCTGAGTCTGAGGATTGAGGATCAAATTTAACTTCTGTAATTAGTTACCACGTTTCTCTCTCCATATGTAAAAGCAAGGCCTAAAGTGTGGCACTGCATAGTAGTGTAGTGTGAGCAGTGAATGCAGAGAGTATACTCAAAAAGAAATAAGTTGGATAGTCTATTGCAAGTACAATAAAAGTTGAGTGCAAGTAAAATAAAAGGTGTTAGCCAGTGTATGAAGAAGGGACTGGTGAGACTCGTCCTCTTTATTTTAACGTCCACTTTTCCATGTTTACATAAATTAGATGAAACATTCTGAAACAGGGTTTTTTTCTGTAGGCAGATGTTCTTCCTGTCACCAACCCTCACATATTTGTTTCCAAGCAAAGTAATATTCCTCTAGTCCTTTGAACAATGAACAGCTCAAAGGGTCAGGCATATTTTACTGGAAGACTGTAAACAAATGATACCATGTGCATGAATGGTAAAACTGCAATGGGTGTAAGAGATGATCTCTATAACTGGTTGAATTCCTTCATTATTGGCCGAAAAGAGGTTGTCACAGTTCTAGGACAGCACTCTTCACCCTATGAGATGACATCTGGTGTACCACAGGGATCTGTTCTTGGCCCCCTTTTATTTGTTGCATATATTAATGACATAGATGCCAACTTAAAGAATGCCACAGTGCTGAAATATGCAGATGACATCAAGCTGTACCTTGAAATAAAGAGGATAGATCCTGTACACTATAGATCTTTATTGCGATCAGACCTGGTCACAATGCAGCAATGGATCATGGGCTGGC
The DNA here is from genome assembly GCF_046866305.1 of Octopus bimaculoides. Lineage (NCBI taxonomy): Eukaryota > Metazoa > Mollusca > Cephalopoda > Octopoda > Octopodidae > Octopus > Octopus bimaculoides. The sequence continues at coordinate 106,041,490 of NC_142929.1, forward strand.
AACTCAAACTGGCTGTGGACAAATGTACCACCATGCATTTTGGGAGGAAAAACCCAGTGTCTACTTACTCCCTCCACAACACTAATCTCAAAAAGTGTTCTTGTGAACGTGACCTGGGCACTATTGCCAACAGCGATTTGCGTTGGACAAAACACATTGCTAAAATTGCCAAGAAGGCTGAGGGTGTCCTGGCATCACTTACCAAGTCCTTTGTGAACCGCTCTCCGGCTATCTATCTGAGGCTTTATATGGCTATGGTGCAGCCTCACCTGGAATTTGCATCACCGGTCTGGAACCCCTATCTTTCCCAGGATATTAATCGTCTGGAAACCGTTCAGCAACATGCAACCAAGAGAATACCCTCCATCAGGCATTTGCCATATTCTGAACACCTTACTTCCCTGGGCATGGATACATTGAAATTCCAACGTCTGGCAACTGACTTGGCAGACACCCATAAAATTATTAACCATCTTACTAACAATAACTCTGAGCACCTTTTCAAACTTCACCTATCTAACACCCGTGGGCATGTTTACCAAGTCAGAAAACAGCACAACTCCCATGACTTTCGGAAACATTTTTTCACGCTAAGAGTTGCTGAAGTATGGAACAAACTGCTGGCGTCAGTTGTTAGTTGTCGGAGCTCTGCATCCTTCAAAACTTCCATGCTTCCTGAGATTCGCCAACACTACACATGATTTTCTCCCCTTCATACACACGCAAGCATGTATCTGATTCATACACTGTTCACTTTCCAGACATTTGTACATTACTGCATATGCTTTATATTTACTTTTGACAAGTTGTAGTGCACCTGAGCACTGTATACAATAATTTCATTATTATTATTATAACTTTGTTATCTATCAATATGCAAATATCAAAACAAGAGGAAGACAAACACACACGTATATATTTCCAGCAGACACTGGAGCACAATGTAGTCCTTGGACTCATCAGATCTTGTCAGACCATCCAACCCATGCCAACATGGAACATGAACATTAAATGATGATGATGATTTTTGTCTATCAGTTTCACCCATAAGGCATTGGTCATCCCACAGCTATAGTGTGACAGCTGTATAACAGTTCATTCCAACTGCATGTACAACATTCAGAATGAACTTTTTAACCACCTGGCCATGCCTGCACATACAAGGGGGTGCTGAAAAGTTCCTGACTTTGGGTAAAAGAAAATACAGGAAAATCAGTTGATTATGGTTTTATTAAACATATTCCCCTCTTAGATTCGCATATTTATTGCAGGGGTCTTTCAGCTTTTCTAAATTTAGTAAAAGAACTCAAAGGATTGACCTTCAACCAGGCCTTTCACGCTACTATTAAAGCTAAGAACTTTTCAGCACCCCCTCATATATATGTAGTGCATACTTTAGGCAAAAAGTGGGTATAACAAGAGTTGGAAAGAAGCTCTTCAGAAAGTATTCTCTGACTGATGGCCTAAGAATGTACACCCAGAGAGGCTGCACATGGAGATACAATGAGATCCTCAAAATTCTCTATAGTACCACTAAGAAGCATAAGGAAATGATCAATGGTGGCAAGAAACAACAGAAGAATGGCAATAAACAGTTATTTACATTTGCCCATCAAGATGGTTACCCAAAACAGAAGGGAAAAAACTGTGAATGATGAGAATAGAGCATTAGATAAAAGGTTTTTGCTTATCAACAAATAGTCACACAGATATGCTGTCAGAAAATTCTAAATCATAACATTATTCCAAATGTAAGGAATAGAACAGAAAGTTAACAAAAAAAAAAGTATCTGAAGAAAATTGTAAATTTTCTATGTTGAAATTTTGTAAATAAAATATATCAAACATCAGCAAGAAAACCCAGCTTATCAAGTGTAATAAATATAATGACAGCTGCAGATTAATACAAAGTCTAATGTCCAATGTATAACATAGGTTTCTGCACTTTTATGAAAGACAAGACTAACATAAATAATGCTAATTTATTACAATGAGGTCTATTCAACTGTAATAAATTTAGTCCTAGATTTTGTAGTTGCATCTATTACATTGGACTATTCACCTTATTGCTGACTACATATCACTAATGCTTTCACCATGCAACTACTGATAAGAATACTCTTGATCTTCATTAGAAGCTGTAACATAAAAATGCCTAATTAGGATTTTGCTCTATATAACTTAGTATAACATTTCTTTTTATCTTTTATTTCTTTCAGTCATTTGACTGTGACCATGCTGGGGCACTGCCTTGAAAGATTTTAGTCAGACAAATCGACACCCCCAGGACTTATTTTTTTAAAGCCTAGTATTTAGTCTGTAGGTTTCTTTTGCCAAACACACTGATACTGGTTGTCAAGTGATAGTGGAAGACAAACAAAGACACACACATAGATACATGTGTGTATGTGTTGTATAATGAACTTCTTTCAGTTTCTATCTACAAAATCCCTCAAACACCTGATGACTGTTATATATTGCTCTTGAATTAAGTAAATCTGGTGACACCTCTACTATATTGGAATTTGAATTTAATGGTAAAGATTTTTAGTAAATAAAAAGAATGGTTTACTTATAAGAGTGTTGTTTAAGTTTAGATAAGAAGAGTTATATTCTTTGCGCTGTGTTGCATGGAATACAATGTTGATGGTTGAGATGGAGGAAGTATTACAGGTTAGGAAATAGAGTTTGAGAGAGACTTAAGACTGATACTAACTCAAAATTTACTTTCCACATGAAACCTTTTAGGATGGCAATAAATAGGGACAAGTAAGGCAGTGAGCTGGCAGAATCATTAGCATGCCAGGCAAGATGCTTAGTGGCATTTCATCCATCTTTATGTCCTGAGTTCAAATTCCACCAAGATTGACTTTGACTTTCATCCTTTGAGAGTCAATAAAATGAGTACCAGTTGAACACAGGTCGATTTAATCAACTTGGCCTCTCCCCGAAAACTGCTGGTCTTGTGCCAAAATCTGATATAAATAGAGACAAAGACAGGAATGTGTGTGGGCAGTGCATTGTGTTCTTGAGCAAAACACTTCATTCCATGTTGCTCCAATCTAGCAATAGCTGGGAAATTAGCCCTGCAGCAGACTGACATCCTCTTTAGTGGAGAGTGTTGTAATCTTAGAAACCAGGTTAAATTCCAGCCTAATGAGTCCTAAGGCCTACAGCAGACCTGAGCTAAGCTAAGATGGCAAAGAAACAAAAGAACCGTTTATCTAAGACAAAAAGTGAGGACAATTCAAGAGAATTTATCTGTAACAGTTTATAATTTAACTCTGAACTAGTTACATACCATCTCTAGCCTGGCCCACTCAACATACATGTCCCTTCCTCTCATTCCTATTGTGTATTACTTTCCCATACCCCAAACTAACTAACTGCCTCTCATTCCTTCCTCCCTGGTATGTACAGATATTCAAGTTGAACATAACCATATCAGTCTCAACAGTCTCCAAGAGCTCTGTGAGGTTAAATGAGCACATCATATTCCTTCTTGCTCAACTATTAAATAAAATATTTTGTTTATTTGCTAGTTTATGACAAAAAAACAAGTTTTCTTCAGGTTCACAATTATTTGCAAGGGTTTGTGTTACTGTAAATGTTCCTGTATAGCATATATGATAATGTTACACATCTATTTGGTATACCTGTGTAATATAATTATACCATTTGTTGATTTTCTTCCCTGTTTTTTATAATTATCTGAGTCACAGCTGACTAAAACATTAGAATATTACTAGCAGAAAAGCCAGTAGTTCTTTTTTGTCACTTATACTACTGTGTGTGTCCTTTCCATAACTCGATCCTATTAGCTGTAAATGAGTATCAAAAGTTGATGCAACTTCATCCCTTTAGACCAGGGATTTTCAAACTGTGGTCCACGGACCACAGGGGGTCCGTGAACAGCAAATACTTTTTATGGGCAATTTGATTTTATATATGGTTTTTAATCGAAATCTTTTAATTGACAACAAACCTATTTGTTAAATACTGTTAAATAAATAAATGTAAAAATATGTTATTTTAAACAAATATTTATGTATAAATTTCATAAGCATTTATAAGGTAAAGCCTGAAATATAAAGGGGTCCGCAAGTCAAAAAGTTTGAAAACCCCTGCTTTAGACAGCAGAAACACTATAACAGGAAAGTTTTCATTAGCTTGCAAAGTTGAGCCCATCCTTTTTTTTTTTTTAAGGTAAAAAAAAAATTTTGAAAGATTTAAAAGAACACCAATAGAAGTATTTCTCAATAGCTTAATGCTTATAAACTTAATAGTTCAAAGTTCAAAGTCTATCAAAATCATGGTTTGAGATTTTCTGGTAATAGTGGTTGACAGAAAAAAAATAATAAGAGGTAGAAAATGCAATTTATTCTATCTCTGAGTGTATAAATGGTTTATATCAATGCTTAACAGTTTAATAATAGACATTTGAACTTCTTGAGGGACTGCAATTAAATGACTTACTAAGTTTTCATCCAATAGTTCAAAGTTCAAAATCTATCAAAATCAGTTTAGTCTTTCATCTCTCTGGAAATGATAAAATTACTGGAACAAGTAGTCAAAATTAGATTATAGCTGGCCTATTGAGCTTGTGGACCACTATCAAATGTTTCATTGACTACCCCGTAACTTCCTACCCTCTCACTTTTGAAATCCTCTAGCATTCTAGTTTTTGCCTTCTCGAATTTTTTTTTTTTTTTCTGGGTTCCTTGTCTTAAAAATAGAACGAACAAATGGTCTCTATTTTTAAACCACAAGTGAGTTTGCTGAATATAAGCTTGCTATATTGAGACAGTTCAACAACATAAGCACTATTTTTCTTAGATTACTATCATTGAAATATTCTACCATTATTAAATGTATTCACACTCATTTATTACTAAATAAGAGAATTCAATTTTTACAATACATGCTACTTCCATCATGAGAACTGAAAACTTACAAAGAGAGAGAGTGTGTATTAAATTCTTACAAACAAGCATGAAGGTTTGAATTTTCAAGAATGGAAAAATGAGATTGTAATAGTGCAAATGTCTTTCTCAGTAATTGAAAACAAAAAAAGTACAATGTCTCTCCAAGAACCAACTTTATCATAAACCTTATTAATACAAAATATTCTTTTTTCCTTTATATACAGTTACAAATTTATGGAGGGGTGGAGTGATATTGTATGATGCTCATGCCTTTATCAAAAGCATTAACAATGTAAAGTGAAATAGATTTAAATGGAAATAGAATAGCTACGAAAATTAACCTAAATTATTTCCAATAATTTGATAATTTTTCTTTGAAGAATCAAATCATTGAAAATATCTTAGTTTTAGCAATGATACTCATCTACAGGATATGGTTAACTTGCGTACGATTCAGTTTAGTTTTTTGCATGGACACGCAACTTCAGATGCCATATTTCAGTGAGAAAATATGTTTTCAAAAACTCTACACTTGATAATTTGGATAAGATTCTTCAGAGTTCCATGTCTTGCAGTCTAGTGAGTATGAAGAAAACTAATCTCTGGAAAACAATAGTACTATGTGATGTAAGTTAGGATTAGAAGCAATTTCAGTAATGAATTTCATGTACAGATAAATGTTTTCATAGACTATCGTTTCCCCTTCCATTCATTATATTAAGGCTATAATGCAGTTGTTGGTAACTTAATATCTTAATGGTCCAGTTCTTATAGCCTGGTTGTCAAAGGGTTGCAAAAAAAAAAAGTTAATAAAATGGTCTTTGAATATGAAAGAGAGAAATGAAGCAAGGATATATTATACACCCACTGGATGTTGAATGTTAACTTTTATGAATAGCAAAGTACAAGAGAGGTAAGTGAGCAGCTATTAAAAATATCGGCCAATGTATGCTAAAGAGTCAATTACACTGAGCATATGCAAATGGACAATGAATGCTTGGTGAAAAGGTGAAAGGCTCTTGTGACAATGGAATACTAAGGATGTCATGGTGAGGTCAGATCTCTAGATGCTCGGCCTCACAGATGAGAGTATAAAAGATTAAAGCAATGAGTAAAATGCCTTATCTATCTCATGGCAATATTGTAAAAAAAAAATTTTTTAAATAGCAAAACAGTGTTGTTTAGCTTTAGGTCAGCCTTGACTTAGAAGATCTACGATCAAAAGCATTTCATCATCATCATCATCGTTTAACGTCTGCTTTCCATGCTGGCATTGGTTGGATGGTTTGACTGAGGACTGGTGAGCCAGACGGCTGCACCAGGCTCCAGTCTGATCTGGCAGAGTTTCAGTTATGATTATTCCATTCAGACACAATGCAACCAGAATCATATGCAATGTGTCTTCATCTTTAAGCCAGTTGGATGTGATTTGCAGAAGAGTTGGTTAGTTTTCCTTGCAAGCCAGGCAACCATATAAAAGTTACCTTATTAGCTCAACAATGGTTATGGTAGATCTTTTATTTCTTGCAGGTTATTTTTTTGTATTGACTTTTACAGCACTTAACTATAACTTGAAAATTTACCCTGTATATTTTGCAAATGAATGTCAATAACAATTTAGGAGGATCTTTTTTTCATTGTATTTTGTGGTTTTCTCATTAAGTTTAAATTAAGGCACACACATTCAGTGTAACAAATTCATGAGTTTAAATTTTTTCCTCGGTTATTGGTTATACAAATAATGTACAGAAACTGATACTATTATATCAATATTACAGACTTTCAGATAGTTTACATGTTACAAATCAGAAATACAGAAACACTTACTTATTTACAGTTTGATCATGAAGTATTCAATAGGAACCTTTGTATTTTAGTCGCTCGGTCAATAGTCATTAGAAAATATTGCGTCAACAAAAAGAATAACTTCTGACACCCGAATTTTCTGGAGTTTACTTATAACTTAAACAGACTTCACACTATAGATTCAGATCTTCCTCAACCTTTTATATAACTCAGTCATTAATGTATATTCTAACAATACAATGGCTTTTACTTCCCGCAGAAGCAGATTCTAAAAACAGGTAAGAAAAAAGAAATTATTATCACCATTGTTATATTTGTTGTAGCTCAGTGGAGCAGAATATGTAGAACTACCAAAAGATTTCTAGGGAAATTCAGTCTGTTTGGAGTATCCCAAACAGTAGCTCATTTCACTCTCTAGCATACAAACTTTCTCAACTGCTTTCTTTTCTTTAACTTACTTACTTAATATACAACTACATCTCAATGACTGGCCCTTCTCTTCAGGGGCTGAAAATATTTCAGACTCCCAAAATTACTGACATTTTATGAAGTGTCATTGAGGTCCATAATAAAGTATTGTACATATATCTGGAATGGTATTGGTGCTGTTGTAGCACAGAGACCTCCAAGACTACATCTACAGAAAGGTACTTGACTGAGTGACTTTATGTCACTCACAGACATTCTCTAGCCTATGGTTGATAAATATGCCATTCCTTTCTTTTCTCTAGAGCTACTACAATGGCCTCTGCTCTTCAAAGCTAGTGACTCTAGTTACTTCCACTCTTGTTACTCCCAACTCACTTGCTTCTCTTTTCATCACTAGTGTCTACATCACTCATCTTGGCCCTACATTAACCTCTGCTCACAATCCTTCCTCTCTACAATGTTAGTCTTCTAGAATTCCCTTCCTTCTCATGTGTTTCCTGCAGGTGTCATCTTGCAACAGTTAATGCAAAACATTAATGACATTAATATTACTAGTCTTGGGAGTCCATGTGTCTTCCTCCAGACATAGTGAGTAAAAGAGAAAACAACCAATCACAAATTCTCACTTTTTCTTAAACATTTCAAAGGCAAGCTGATGGTAATTTTTCAAATTCTCTCGCTATTTTTACTCTTCAATTACCTACATTTACTTTTAATTTTTAATCTCTAAAATTACATGCGTTTTTATGGTGGTGGTGAATTTACAATTTAAAATTTTAGCATATATTTTGCTGTCACAACACTTCATAAGCACTACAGAGCTAAAACCCTGAATGTTATTATCATGCTAGACTTCATACCCATATCTAATAGTAGATACTTCACACATACAACGTTGCCCAAAACTGCATCCCATAGATGAAGTTTTTTTTTTCAGAAATAGAAAATACTTTGGCTCTTAAAGGCCATATCAGAGTACTGCTGACATACCTGATATCATTTTGCTGCTACACACTATCACCTTAGTATCCAAAATAAAAGGCCAGCCAGCTGATTGGCAATGTTACACTTGCTAACATGCTGCAACTACTGGTTCACTTGAGCCAAAGAGAAAACCTCTGTGTAGCTGCTTAGCATGCTAGAAATAGCAGCAAATTCTTTCTCATATCACACCTTCAGTGTGTCAGAAAAGGACACTTTGGATAAGGTAATCTTAGATGCAACTTCAGAAAAAAAAAATGATGAAATAGACAAGGCTGGAATACCTGTAATAATACCTATGATTACAGATGTTCAGTTAGGTTAACTTGGGGTTAAGGTACTACTACTACTACTACTACCACCACCACTACCACCACCACTACTACTAATACTACAACTACTACCTATTGGAACTCCCTGCCCACATTTTTTTTCCACCTGATATAACTTACAGAAGTTTAAGCTGGATACCAACCACATCAACCTCACTAATTAAAAGCAGTTTGCAAAGGTTATGAACATTCCCCTTAATAATTTTTTAATCTAATTTTAATTTTTATTTTTTAATGATTTCTTTATTATTATTAATAATACTTATCATGGTGGGGGACTAGTCAATTACATTGACCCCGGTGCTCAGCTAGTACTTATTTCATTGAGTTTGAAAGGATGAAAAGCAAAGTCAATCTTGGCAGAATTAGAACTCAGAATGTAAAGACAGGTGAAATACTGTTAAGCATTTTGTCCAACTAAAACTAATAACAATATTAGTTGAATATGTAATGATGGCTACTAAGCCAAGACTAAAGTCATTGTCAACTTTTTTCTTGAAAAAATTCCTGAAAAAATATGTTCTCAACTAAAAAGTATTAAGTGATCCTTCAATTTAATGTCATGTTGATTTTATATATAATTCTATACAAAATCAAACATCAATATACAAATATATATAGTCAGATATCTATGTATGTGTGTGTGGTGAGGATTACAACCTCTGAAAAATTTCCCTTCCTATTGCCATCCCTCTTTTAGTGCTCTCTCAACAATATACAGGGACATGGTGTACCCATTATAAAATCAATATCTATCTATCTACTCATCTATCTTTGCATTCCTAGGGAATGTTTGATTAATTTTTACACCCACTACAAAATTCATATCGCTTATAAAGATGTAAATGTTCTTCACTTACATCATTCAACTGCTTCTAGAAAGAACTGAACTTAAAAACCTAAATTGTTCTCTTAGTATTATAGAAATTGATGAAATCATTTTCTATATATTGACTGAAATGATAAATACTTTTACTTGTATGCACAACATTTTGGACACTAATTACTTAAGGACAAATGATCTTGCTTCTTTATAGGTACAAATACTGATAAATATCAACAAGAAATACATACATCGTGTATGAAATTTTTGAAGACGTGCAGTTTTCCCACTCGCCTAAACTAGTCAAGGGAGGCAACTTATAGGAAATTTTCAGTGTATTTAATTAAGTCCAATACTGTTGAAAACTTGCTTTCAGGTACTATCTATAAAATAAAAATTTATCCTTTATCTTTTACTTATTTCAGTCATTCGACTGCAGCCATGCTGGAGTATTGCCTTGAAGGCTTTAGTAGAATAAATAGCCCCCTATACTTATTTTGAAGTCAGATACTTATTCCATCGCTTCCTTTTGCCAGATGACTAAATTACATGAATGTAAACGAACTAAAACTAGTGGATGGGGGACAAACACAAACACACATATGTTATCATCATCGTTTAACATCTGTTTTCCATGCTGGCATCAGTTGCACGGTTTGACTGAGGTCTGGAGAGCCAGGCTCCAATCTGATCTGGCAATGTTTCTTATTTCTTTACTGCCCACAAGGGGCTATACACAGAGGGGACAACAAGGACAGACAAATGGATTAAGTCGATTATATCGACCCCAGTGCGTAACTGGTACTTATTTAATCGACCCCGAAAGGATGAAAGGCAAAGTCGACCTCGGTGGAATTTGAACTCAGAACGTAGTGGCAGACGAAATACGGCTAAGCATTTTACCCGGCGTGCTAACATTTCTGCCAGCTCGCCACCTTCTGATCTGGCAATGTTTCTCGAGCTGGATGCCCTTCCTATCGCCAACCACTCTGAGAGTGTAGTGGGTGCTTTTTACGTGCCACGAGCACAGGAGCCAGTCAAGCGGGCATCGATCACATTCAGATAGTGCTTTTTATGTTCCACAGGCACAGGGCCCAGTCAGAGGGTACTAGCATCAGCCACATTCAGATGGTACTTTTTATGTGCCACCAGCACAGGGGCCAGTGAGACGGTCCTGGCATCTATCACGTTCGGATAGTGCTTTTGACATGCCACCGGCATGGGAGCCAATCAGGGGTCTTCTCAAACATATCATATTGCCCGACGCATCAGGGGTACTCTTAACTGAGCTGGACATGCATGACTGCAATCTAACTTTAGTTGTCGGGTCTTCTCAATTGCAGCATATCTCCTAAGGTCTCGGTCTCCTGTCATTGCCTCTGTGAGGCCCAATGTTCAAAGGTCATGCTTCACCATCTCATCTCATGTCTTCTTGGGTCTACCTCTTCCACATGTTCCTTCCACAGTTAGGGAGTGGCACTTCCTCACACAGCTGTCCTCATCCATACACAACACATGACCATACCAGCACAGTCGTCTCTCTTGCACACCACATTTAATGTTTCTTATGCCCAACTATATGGGGTAGGGTGTAAAGTGAGTAATTTCTGATTTCTCCGTATTTTCTCCTTATCTGTTTGAAATTATTACATTGCAAGTATTGCATTACCATTTTGTATTACTGCATTATATTTAGGAGTGTAAATTGGTCAGCATAGTTGTTGTTGAAGTTGAGAGAGTTTGAAACATAGTCAGGTGACAGGTTTTTTTTTTTTTTTTTCAAGAAGTTTTTACTCATCATTGATCCAATTGTAATTGAGGTTGCTAATAAAATATCTGAATAATTTTTGGTATTTAACAATCAATATTTTTTCTCTGTTGGAGTCCAAATCAATTGTTTCCCATACTAATGTCTAATATCATACTTTTCAATTTTCAAAAAATTGTGTCTAAATTGGAGCAAAATGAACAATAACTAATTTCAGTAATTTCTTCTCTTAAACTGCATGGTGTGTATATATATATATATATATATATATATATATATATATATCAATCATAAAGAGAGCCACTCTAGCAGATTGTGAAAAAGCTATAGAGAATATTTTATGTTGAGTTTGTAGATTTAGTCAAGTTTCATTAACTTTATACCACGTCATTTTTCCATGATACTCTTTCATTTGACCAAGATATTTAAATTTTTTGATACATTTCTGATCTTTCTGGTGTCTAAGGATGGATATTAATGTATATGAGTCTTCTTCAAATGTAATGCTGGAGAACTGAAGAGACAAATTTGCTTTATTTTGTCTTACTCATTTTGCCCTGACCAAATTTGTCTTTTATATATTCAAAGATTTGTCCATATACCCCAGCTGAAAGTTATTAAAAATAACTCATGAATTTTTAAAGATTACATGCTGAAAATTCCTTTTCCCTCTTATCATTTTATTTTTATTTTTTGTGTCAAGAAATTACATGAATTCTGTTAATGTTACACTTACATTTTATAGAGAAATTATGGGTGCATCACTTTATTTATTTTATATCAGTTTACATCAATGTGTTGGTGGAATATTTTTACCAAATCAATTGTTTTTATAGTTAGCAGTCCTGTCTTATTTTAATCCATAAACCAAGAAATAAGTGAGGAAACCTGTGTCTTGAGTGGGTGAAGTTACATGTTTTGTACAGGGGCCATAGCACAAAGGGTGTAGTAAGGTTTGAACTAGTTAGTAGTTCAGCACATTAACCTTACAGCTGATCCAGAATCCAAGCAAGCCAAGTAGATGTTTGTGTCAGCAAAATTAATAATAGAAGAAAAAAATAGATTTTAAAAAATGAATGAAGCAGAAAAAAAAAAACAGTTAATAAAGTCAGCTATTAAACTCCATAGGAAAAGAAAAAATATTAATGTTTTGAGCATGGAAAGTGTAAAAGCATTTTATATTATTTCAAACATATGCACTGATGAAGTCTTTTCCAAGGACAACATTGTATATTGTTATCTCAGCGTCAGATCATGGAATCATCCTACCCACAGAAAAGTTTGGCTCCTGTCCACTTAGCATTATAGAAACTGAAGATCATTCTCATCCTCTCTTTTAATTGAGTGGCCATGTAGCCTCTTCTACAAGAACCTGGTCTTTCGCCTTCTCTCATTTCCTAGCATAAGAGTAACCTGCTGCCACCTCTAGATTTGTAGTCTTATAAGCTACATAGTGACCTCACTAGTGCTGTTGGCATAAAAAAAAGGACCAATACCCACTGTAAAGTTGTTGACGATAAGAAGGGTAGCCAAAGAAACCATGCAAGAGCAGACACTGGAACATGATGCAGTCCTTGAATCCATCGGATCCTGTCAATCTGTCGAACCTATATCTGCATAGAACATAGGCCTTAAATGATGATGATAAAGATATGCACCAGCTCCATGGATCCTGTGATTTGAAAGAAAATTATTATTTATTGGAAGATAATACATTGACATATAGTGGTAATTGCTCATTGTAGGTTGTACTCACTCTACACATTTGGTACATCCAGTATTTATTAATACATCATCAAACCCTTCTCTTTCTCTTTCTCTCTCACACCTACACACACACATAGATATTTGTAGTTGTTGTCAGATTTTGTCCTAGAGATAAATTTTTGATATGTGTCATGGCCATTAGTTACCTTTTCTTGTCAAAACTAACATAGTGTATCATGCAGATTTTTGCAAGTAAGCTGTTTATTTCGTCTCCAGATATCTGTTTGGATTGGCGTGTCCTACACTTCGGGGCTCAAATGGAATATAATTGCTCTGAGTCGTTTTTAGTGAACTCATTCCCAACTTAGGAAATGCTACTTTCTTATAGTGTTTCTGAATAACAAATAAGTGAATAATTATATATATTCATTTTTTTTTTTGCCTTCTTAAATAACAGTCACTATTTCCCCCCTCCTCCTCCTCCTCCACCACCACCATCTCCTCTTCCTCCACCACCACCATCTCCTCCTCCTCTTCCTCCACCACCACCATCTCCTCCTCCTCCTCCTCCTCATCATCATCATTTAATGAGCTTTTCATGCTGGCATGTTTTGAACAAGTTGCCATAGTCCAAGTCATATTTTATTTGGAATTACTGCCAACTGAGGTCAATGGTTCTTAAAGCAGGTAGTACCTCTCGGGAAGGGGGGGGGGCATATTTTATATTGGTACTGCAAATAAAAAGGTTGGTCAGCAAGTAAATAAAGAAAAAGATATATATATATATACCACACTGGGCCTCATGAAGGCGATGACAAGTGACTGAGACCTTTGGTGATATGCTGTGCTTGAGAAGACTCATCAAGCCCAGTGAAACCATAGGTGTGGCAGATGCTGGTGTCAAGTTACTGGCACCCATGCCAGTGGCACATAAACACACCTGTGCTGGTGGTACATAAAAGGCACTCATTACACTCACAGAGTGGTTGGCATTAGGAAGGGAATCCAGCCATAGAAACCATGCCAAATCAGTCTGGATCTTGGCACAGCTCTCCAGCTTACCAGCTGCAGTCAAACTGTCTAACCCATGCCAGCATGGAAAACAAATGCTAAAAAGATGATGATGATGATGACCACAGTGAATGTAAATTATAATCAATTGAGTAAAGTATAATTCAAAAGGTAATTTTGAAATTTGTGGATATGTTCATCTATGTGATAAAGATGACCACTGCACCTGTAACATTAGGTAGCATCTTGACTTGTATGTGTATGTATATATGCAGATCTACATGCTTAGACATTCTCAATTCTAGCTGTAAGTATCATCTCTTAATCTTATAATCTACCTACTGATATAAGTTGGCATATGTAAACTTGCACATAGACTGAAAAATCAAGATACATGTGTATGTGAATATATAAAAAACACACTATAAATTAAATATAATGATAAATTTCAGTTGCTAGTTATTGGAGTATATATGAAGCACTAAGAATTCATTACCTGAGTTTGACCAAAGTCATATTAAAGGTTGAATCAATAACTCAAATCAAGCAGTTGTACTTCAAATATTCTTTTATAGTAGAGTGATGCTGTGGCAAGTAATCATTGCCTCAAATTAGTTCCCAGAATTAAATTACTTTAGCCAGATCACTGAATTGCAGCAAGAGCATGCTGAAAAAGTGTTAATGAAAAAAAATAGATAATAGTTAAAAAAAAATTTGAGAAACTCTGTCTTAGATGGACTGCAGACCAGACCTTGCTCATACATTTAAATTATAATGTGATTTTTACGGCAAGATGCCCTTCCTATCACCAGCCACTTTATGGAGTATCTTTTATCATGGCACCAGCACTAGAGAAGTTAAGTTCTTGACAAAACTAAAAACGCCTCTTGACTCTGCATTGTTTCTGCTCATTTGCTAACGACTTTACTGAATGTACCAGATAAATTTTATCATGGTGCTAACACTAGAGTAGTTGCCTTGCAACTACAAGACTAAACAAACCTCACTACTTGGTTGTCTTTGTTCGCTTAAGTCAGATATAACTGAATGGATGAAGAGAGGACAGAGCAATAACAGAAAAAAAAAATGGAGAAGGTAAAACAAAAAAGCCTGATAGGAGAAACAAAACAAAGTAGTAAGAGGATAGTATGGATGGTATTCATGGAAGAGAAACAGTGATATGCTATATGGTGGTTGTTGGTAAGGAGATTGAATAGAAACAGAGTATGAACAGTGAGAGTTAGGGAGACTAGATAATAGAAGAAAGAGAACTGAGAGAGAGAGTGTTGTGTCAACAATGACTAACGCAGGAGGGAGTAAAGTGAGTGAGAGAAAAAGAGAGTGATTGAAAGCAACAAAGAAAGATGATAGTAAAAGAGAGTTGGTGATTGTAATAGTGATGGGAAATGGTAAGAGAGAAAGAGCATGATAGATGTCACTAGTGAGTAACACAAAGGGGATAGATAACTGTGCTGAAGGGTGTAGCAGATATTGAATATTGACCAATCTGATGCAATCTTTCGTTGTAGACATCATACTGGGAGAGAGGTAGATTGATAACAATAATGGTTTGGAGTGGGATTGAATATGACCAGATGCAATGCCTTCATCCATAGCATTAATCAATCTAATTTAAATATTTACATTTGTACAGTTTTCTCCCTTGCCCACAACACCCACTTTACCTTTAATAGATCATCAAAGTTAACTGCAACATTAATTCGTCATTTGATTTGTGTCATACATTTTGGTACGTATATTATCTATCTGTCCTAGAACAGTGGATTGCAGAAACACTGGAGCATCAGACAAGATGCCAAGCAGTATTTTGTCATATCTATTTACTTCCAAATTCATATCCTGCTAAGATCAACTTTGCTTTCATTCTTCCGGGATTGTCGAATAAATAAAAGTCAAGAAGTGAGCTCAATGTAATTGAATGCTTCCTGTCCTCAAATTTCAGGCAATCTGCCTTGAATGAAATTGTCCTTCATAAAGAAAATTATATGGTTGCGAATAGAAACAATTGTTCTGGAAACTTCTTGCTCATATTCTGCATTGTAGATAATGATATAACTTGATTCACTTAGATAACATGAGACAGCAATAGAGCACTTCTACTTTGTTACTTGATCTGCTACATACAGCAGCTAAATCCTTCTAAATAAACTTCTTACCCACTTTAAACATGAGATATATGATTTCAGTATTAAATCCTAGGACAATTTACTCCCCAATGAAATTAAAACAATGGTTAAAAGCATTTACTCACTACTTTGCTCAGTTGGCTCAACCTCTTTTGCCATGAGTCAGCATAAACATAGGTTTGAAGGGTTATCTAATACCACATCAAAAACAGCTAATAAACTTTAACTATTATTTGCAATGAAATGATAAGAACACACCATGCATATAATCTATGTTACACCAGTTATTGCTGTTTAGGTCAAAGTCAGCTCTGATCAAAGACATTCCAAACATAGCCATCTAATCTATTGTTAATTTTAAGCATACTATAGCTAGAACCAGAGTATCCAATGTGATTTCTCCCTTTTTTTAAGAGATTCAAATGTGATAAGAGAGAGATTAAGCTGCTCTTTCTATTAGGTTGAGTGACCACATAGAGGCTTCCTCATTGGTTTGTGTTACACCTGTGTATTTCTTCTGTGAATCCCATTAATTAAATTGTTTAGATATTGCTGACTTTAACTTATCACAGTTAATTATACATTAAGTATTTTGCTTTGTTTTTTGTTTGTTTATTTGTTTTTGTTTTGTTATTTGTAAAAAAAATTATTGTTTAACTGCTAATCCAAACTAAGGAGCATTTAATTATTAATACTACAGTTACTTCCCAGTTTCCTACATGAAACTAAGCAGTGTTATCATATCATTATATTGTCTGCTGACCTTCCTAAAGTAGTACATGTGCACCCATGACTGCAGCAATATCAACAACCTAAAAAATAATTTACTACTAGGTAATTTTACTGTTATACCTGTTGCTTAACATCCTGTAATTCACTCATTTCATTATTCTTTAGTACCTTTATTTCTAATGTTAATTCTAAAGTGAATAGTATTATAAATGTTTAAAAGAAAAAAATGTCAAGAAAATTCAATATTTTTTTAATAATTTAGAATTATTTATTTAAAATCTTATTAAGCTTCTAGTTTTATATCACTATTTTTTGTTGTTTTTTTTGTTTATTTTTTCAGGGAACATGTCATCAGATATGGTCAACAAATTGCCCATGCTTTGCAGTCTTTTAAAGTCTACTACAGTTCTTAAATTTAAAGACAACATAGAAGTAAATGAAAGAATTGTTAAAGAAGACATCACTAAATCGGATATTTTATGTAAAGATAAAGAAAAGGTAGGTTAGAGTAACTTTATAGAGGTCTACAGTAGCTTAGAGTACATGTTGTAAGTTGTATTTTCAACTCCTAACTCAACCTGCAATAAATATTTAAGATTCAGCTAAGAAGACTTCTATTCATTATACAAACCAACATATTTGACATGAATCTACATATTTTAAGTGTTAAGACAATCCTGAAAGTTTGTCTTTAATTGTTAAAATAATTTCTGAAATTTGGATGACAGCCAAGCAATGAAGCCATATGTATGCTGAAATAGGTTTTATGGAGAATTTGAACTAGCAACTGCAACCCAATGGCTGAGAAAAAAGGTCAAGGATGTGCTACCACTTGACCTATAAACAATACTGAATCTATTGCCAAGGAAGATGATAAATTTCTTGAAAAATTGCCTTTAGCTTCTACACATTATTTCTCTCAGCCTGTTCTTTCTGTAATTCTTCTGTTTAAACATCAAACTTATCCGTTTCCCAATGTATCCTAAACTAAACATTTTTCCTAATTCTTTCTCTACAGGACAGTATCCTTCTTGAACTCAATTTCTCCTTTAATTTTTCTCTCAAATATAAACCAATGGCAATACAATGTAAATACTAATTGCCCTTCACTAGA
Organism: Octopus bimaculoides; assembly: GCF_046866305.1. NCBI lineage: Eukaryota > Metazoa > Mollusca > Cephalopoda > Octopoda > Octopodidae > Octopus > Octopus bimaculoides. The sequence continues at coordinate 106,059,265 of NC_142929.1, forward strand.
CTTTTGACTTAATTCAGTTGTTGAGGCATACAATTCACTGAACTAATGCCAGAATATCACTGATATTAGTTTCGCCTACTCTTGAGGGAGTCTCTATGTTGTCACTTGAACTGCAAGAAATAGCAACCAAATCTCCATCAGACCACACCCTACCATCTCAAAAATGAGCACTTTGGATAATGTCATCCAAGAAAAACTATATTTAAGACTTCAACTGTGTATAGTGAGAAACCAAAGTAGAAAGAGTGAAGCAGCTATGTGACATTAACTATTCTTATGTGATTGAGTGTAAATTTGGTTTAACTTGCGAAGACCTGTTGAGGCAAGTGAATCGAAATTGAGTTAAATTGGACACTAAACTCCACTTGCGAAGACCTGTTGAGGCAAGTAAAATCAAAATCGAGTTAAATTCGACGACTGGCACCCATGCCAACATCGTCTCCTTCATTGGACACCAAACTCAGCTTGCAAAGACTTATTGGGGCAAGCGAAAGCGAAATTGTGATGGCACCTGTGCCCAGCGTCGCCTTTCTGGCACTTGTGCCCGTGGCATGTGTAAGGACTTTCGAGCGAGGTTGTTGCCAGTGCCCCTGGACTGGCTCTTGTGCGGGTGGCACATAAAATACACTATTTTGAGCGTGGCCGTTGCCAGTACCGCCTGACTGGCCTTCGTGCCGGTGGCACATAAAAGCACGCTCTACACTCTGAGTGGTTGGCGTTAGGAAGGGCATCCAGCTGTAGAAACTCTGCCAAATCAGATTGGAGCCTGGTGTAGCCATCTGGTTTCACCAGTCCTCAGTCAAATCGTCCAACCCATGCTAGCATGGAAAGCAGACGTTAAACGACGATGATGATGATGATGACTATTATGTAACTGCCTTCTAGTAAAGCTATTGTAGTCCATGTAACTATTAATAGGTATCATGGAAAGGTATTGTAGGAAATTGTATAAGTGCAAGTGTAGCTACGTGCAGCTGTGACTGTGTGCAGGTGTGGTTATGCGGTCGAGAAACCTGCTTCCCAGCCATGTGATCTTTGGTTCAGGTCTCGCTTCATGGTACCTTGGGCAAGTGTCCTCTACTATAGCTCCAGGCCAACCACAGCCTTATAAATAAACTTGGTCGACAGAAACTGTATGTGTGTGTGTGTGTCTTCCACTACCTCTTGACAACTGGTATTGGTTTGTTTATGTACCCATAAATTAACAGTTCAGCAAAAGAAGCCAGTTGAATAAGTACTGGAGGTTGATTTATACAACTAAATCCTTCAAGACAGTGTCCAGCATGGCTGCAGTCCAATGAGTGAAACAAGTAAAAGAAAAAAACCCCTCTGAAGATCATAAACTACACGTTATTACTTACGAGTCTCTTAATTGACAGTGTGTTTCTCTATCTTTTTGTGCGTCCTTCCTCTAAAGGGAAATAACTCTGCTCTTATTAGATTTACTTTCCTTGATTACTAACTAGAAAGATTCACATCTGTAATTATTTGATACTTAAATAGTATTATTGTTGTTGATAGCATATAAACGAAGGAGAAATTTGTTTTGATGTATTCATTTCATTATTGGAAAACAGTTCAATCATAAATATTGTATTTATGTAACATTACCCGATATTAGCCAAAAGTGACAAAGTATATTCCCAACATTAGCCGTCATACGGCTTATTTAATATTAAACTCTCTTGAGTTCGATCCCCAGTTAAGGATATTTTTAATTCATGCATAAAACGCTCTAGGGAAAGACGTGACTATCAATATTATTTTTTGTCACTGATAAATCTTGATGCCTTGAACTTATGTAAGAATTACATATGAAAGTTTGGAAAGTCACTTTTCTGTTGCTAATTTGGATAAAGAAGGGCTGAGATAGAGGTATTTAAGTATTTCACGTTGTAGGCAATTCTCCAACAATAAGAACTACGACTAGCATAATCACTTGTTTCTAAAGATAAATCCTGACAGACACAACTTAGTATTTTTATCAGGTGCAAAAATAAAACCAACAAATAAGATGACGCCAACAAGTCGGTAAAAGAAAAAAAAGTTGGTGAGTTGTGAGGAAAAATAAGCTACTGTTTCGAGCGAGGCCCTTTGTAAGTTAATACTCAAAATCCAACTCGGAAACGTAGCTTCAAAGCTTCTTTTCATGCAACTTTTATTTACTTATTTACTAGCTATTTTTACTTCAAGACTTAGTCCTAGTCATATTTTGTTTTATGATGATATGTATGTGTGTGTGTGTGTGTGTGTGTGTGTGTGTGCGTGCGTGCGTGCGTGTGTGCGATTTTATATATATATATTCGATTTTTAAAAATCTTTTCATAAAGTCGAATCTCAAATAAATAACTTCTTATATCTTTCCTGAAATTATGGCAGTCACGGCGGAGTTACGTAATTTCATCTTAAGTATGAAAGTTAATATGTTTTCTTTTAAATCTCAGATGTTGCACCTATGTAAAAAAAAAATCAATATTCAATCTGTATTTATTTGTTTGGTTTGTAATATTTTCTTTTCTACTTTCGTTAATTTACTCAACACTGACTGCTTGTATGCGTGTATATGTATGTGTGTGTGCTTGCATGTGTGTGTGTGTGAGAGAGAGAGAGAGCGTGTGTCTATGTGTACGTGCGTGTGTATGTGTTTCATCTCCGCCCCTTCTTTAGACTGACAGAAATGGATATGAATTCCTTTGCTATGAGATCCAGTTTATCAGTGCCATTATAGTTTGCAAAAAAGAACCACGTTGAGTTCTAAAGGAGTATAACACGTACAAAATAAGTAAAAGAATGGCGAAAATAGGTAAAACAAATAAATTGTGTAAGATAAAAAGAAGAAGAAAATAAGAGAAAAGAAAAGAAACTTGTCGGATCACTTCTATTTGACGTAACGCAACTTCGAAATATTCAGCTCGCCCTAGCAAGTTAGTCAGCTGTTAGGACTATGCAAAGCTGATGCTGAACGAGTTGTGAGATAACTTGGCGAACTAACTGCAACATTTTATGTATCAGATGACCCAGTGAATCTTGTGTAGTATACAATTCATCAGCTGTGCCCTTGTACTGGAAACGAAACAAGCTAACGAGCAAGCAAACAAACAAATCACTATGTAAATGGGTTAAATGAGTACCATGGAATATTTTTTCGTTTCTTTTTTCTTTTTTTGTCACAGAAGAGTAACAAAACATATACACATCTCTCTCCCCTCTCCTTCTCTGTGTTATGTATGTATATATATATATTTGTGTGTGTGTGTGTATTTCATCTATATATATTTATATATTTCATATATATATGAGACATACACGTGTGTGTATGTGTAGACGGAAATAAAGAAGTCATAATTTTGGAAAACGTGTCATATTTCATTTAAATACTAGAAATCATAGTTACAGTAAGTAAATAATATTTGAAATATCTTATCAACTGTCACTATATGATTTGTACACATTGAAAACATTACATTGCTGCGGGAAAAATAATTACGTTTTCTTTAGTTTCTGGCATAAAACAAGGTTATAAAATAATTAAATCAATACATTGAAATTTTCCAGTGACTTTCCTTTGACTTTATTATTTATCCCTAAAACCACGAACTTCTCTGAATTTCTGAAAATTACATTGAATACAATCATTCTTTAAGTCCCTAAAAGACTTTTCCCATCTCTCCCATCTCTCCACCCCCACTCCGTAGATATTAGTTGCATGGTGAACGAAAATAGCAGCTTATGGTGAGGTGGTGGAGGATAGAAGATAACCAAGAGTTTCTATGTGACACCTGATGCGAACCATAAACAAAATCAGTGGACGGAACACTGCTCCAACCAGGCAGAAAATGACATTCGTGATACACTAGATAGAACCATAAAAGCTAAATGGTAGGCTTCAGAAAATCGATAGACAATGAGAAGCAAGGCACTATATCAGGTAGAAGGTTTAGAAGCAACATGTAGCAAGATGTTTGCCAGTATTTTTACAATGAAAGGATCAGAAGTATGAGATGTTTCAGACTGTAAGGCAGTAAATCAATGTAAAGATATTTTGGCAAGAAAATACGTGTGGATTAATAGCAACAAACTTGCCTTCATTAAAAGTGAGAAAAAAGGTCCTGGAAATAATTATAAAGTTGCTGAATGAGAAAGAGGGTCTATTCCAAATAGACCTAATAGACCAGCTCTTGAAGTTTATATATATATAGTTCAACGTGATTATGGATAAGAAACTGCAGGTCTTTCACCAATAAATCACTGATAAACCTGGCAAAATAAGATACTTAATCACTTGCTTAATCAGTCAGATGTTATACTTCCATGAACATTTCCAATGATTAGCATTAGAAGTATCGCCTTTAATTGCTACAATAGCAAAGGAAATGCTCTAAAAAAGTAAACAAACATAGAGATATCAGACTGCTGGACCAGATTATGAAAGTAGCTGTGGTTGATGCTAAGAAAGACATCCAGCCATAGAAACTATGTCAAACAGGAAATGAATAAGTAAGGTGGCAATCCCCGGACCCATTGAATAGTTAACACTATTATGAATTAAAAATGAAACATTAAAACTCAGCATAAACAAATTATTGATACAACTGTAGAAGAAAACTCTGTTCTACTACTGTTGTAACTTTACTGTTTGCATTAACTAAGAACAGCAGAAGTAGTGCTTATATATAAGGAAGATGCACATAAAGACCAAGTATACACCAGAAATTAATTCTCTCAAATGTCCTGGAGGCTCCCTAGAGATAGTAAATAGTTTCAGTCACTTAGTGACCTAATACGAAAAGGAGAAGGTTCTTTTGAAAGTGTAGGTGTTAGAAGAAGAATAGGATGGAGAAATGTCAGGAGCTATTGCCTCTGTTGGCAACAAAAGGTCTCTCTCTCCAAATGAAAGGCAGATTATGAGACTGGTCATGTGATGCATGTGGATGAGAACAGTTGCATAAAGAAGTGCTGATTGCTCAAAGCAGAGGGAAGTTGTGGAAGAGAGAGGCCCAAGAAGACAGGGCAAAGTGTTGAAGGCTGATCTAAAGATGCTGCGCTTTATAGAGGAGATGACAGAGGACTGAGACAACTGGTTATTTGCTGTGCTCAAGAAAACTGTCCATTGTAACAAAGATGTAATCCTAAAACCATTTGGTATGCTTGTACATGTGGGTGGGAGTGCTCCATTCCTCTCTCTCTCTCATTCTCTCTTTCAATCTGCCTTGTCATCCACTAACACCTACCACTCCCCTATCTATGGTATTTTTTGGCTGCTGTAATCATCTGAGGGCAGAATTGGCACATGTTACTCCCCACCCACCTTCTGTTACCACTTCTCTCCCCACTTCACAGGAGCCACTTTTATTCCTCATTATCCTCCCTACCTACACTATTTCTACCAATCACCCTCTTACTGTGCCTTCAGCCATGGCTTTTTCCTCTCCACTATTCTGTTATTAACACCTCTTTTATCTGCTATTATTCTTAATGCCCTCAAATCTCTATCATCATGCTCTACTTACTATAGCCCTTATGTACATTTATATTTCCCTTCTCTACTGATCCTATACTTTGCATACCATACCACTACTTTCTGATCTGTGAGGGTGCATGGCTTAGTGGTTAGAGTGTCGGGCTCACACTCATGAGTTCTATTCCTGGACTGGGCTGTGTGTGGTGTTCTTGGGCAAGACATTTTATTTCATGTTCACTCAGCTGTAGAAATGAGTTGCAATGTCACTGGTGCCAAGCTGTATCGGCCTTTGCTTTTCCCTTGGGCAACGTCAGTAGCATGGAGAGGTGAGGCTGGCATGCATGGGCAACTACTGGTCTTCCATAAACAACTTTGCCTAGGCTTGTGCTTTGGAGAGGAACTTTCTAGGTGCAGTCCCCACAGTCATTCATGACTGAAAGGGGTCTTTACCCTTACTCTTTACTTTCTGATCTATTTCCCTTCCTGAGCCACTCCTATATCTCTCACCTTACCCCTCTCCATACTGATATTTCTTTTCAACCACACTTGCACCCTTCTTCATAACTCACAAAAGTAACCTCTGTCCCCATTTTTAACCATCTGTAACTCACCCTCACCCTTTTATGAAACTATCTACTCTCTCATCTCCTCTCATGGCCCACTGTCTGTATCCTCTCTTATGCTCACCTTCTTGTACTTTTGGAGTTTGCTTTAGCACTCCATTACTGCCTTCTTTTATCTCTTTCAACCATGTATTTCCTCTACAGCAAGATACCTGCACTTGTCCCACTATCATACTTTACCCTTTCAACACCTGGTATAAAGCCGCCCACCTCCGTCTTTCTTCTTAAATACTCCCCACTTAGTTATGGGAATTTTTTCTCTTTTCTTTGTTCTTTTTCTGTCTTCCAAGTTTACACTAGTGCCAACGGCACAAAAAAGCACCCAGTACACTATGTAAAGGGGTGTTAGGAAGAGCATCCAGCCATAGAAACCATATCAAGGCTGATGTTTAAAGCTTGACAGCCTTGCAGCTTGTCAGATCCTATCAAACCATTCAACCTATGTCAGCTTGAAAAATGGATATTAATTGATGATGATGATGATGATATGTAGATATATATATCTATGGCAACTGAAGATATCCCACCCAACCCTGCTGAAATTGTCATTATAAGCCTAGATCTTTCCAACTCCTGTACATCAAAAGAGATGTAGATTCTATGAGTCATGCAAAAAAGTGACCCATTAGAGGGAACACTTTCATCTTGATCCAGATTACCATTCTTGCTTCTGTAAGCTCCAAAGTAGCCCAATATCTCCCTCAAAACATGGTCTCTCACTTGTAGTATTGATAATGTGCTTAGAATGTGAGAGGTACTGGTTTCACTAGCCATTACTGAGGCATAGATAGATGTGCTCTTTAGTACTATCATAGAAACTTCTCTAACACCATGGCACAATAAAAAGTACCCAATTCATATTGTTATGTGGTTGGTGAGAGAAAATACATCTCACTGTAAAATCCAACCCAAAGTCAGAATGCATGAAGACATGGGCACAGCATTCCACAGTACAGACAACCCATCTAGAAGAGTATTAACTCTGGATGAAAGCTATTATAGTCTAGAAAGAATACTTTGGTCCAATTAAAGATAACCTCTTGAATTAGTGTCAGTGACACCAGTAATATATGAGGGGCAATGCAGCCATAAAACCATGCTCCCTTCCCCCAGGAAATCTTTGATATACATGACAATTACCACTACAAGGTTCAGTGTTGCAGTGTAGTGGCTTGTCTATCTTAATGGCCCTGAGAGCCATGCCAGTTGAATGCAAACTCCTGAAAAGGTTTCCTATGAGGCCAGGCCAATATGGACCATCTCTTCCTAGATGTAAAAATAGGTTTGTGTAGGGTTGGCACCCTTATCTTGAAAAAAAAGTAAAGTTACAGAAGCATTGAGTTACAAAACCAACAAGACCTGGAAGAAGAAAGCCTTCTCTCAGGAAGGTAGGATTCTGGGTTAGAGATCAAAAAGCAAGGATCCAACAGGAGAGAAGCAGGAAAGCCCAGAAGCAAGAACAGTAGAGAAAAGTTATCAATTGCCTGTACTCCATGAGGAGCAAAGTGTTTAACACAATGTATACCACAACAAAATCCCTGGTTTTCACTATTGCTGTATGTACCAGCTGATAAAGAACCGTTGGACACTGAGATCTGTCCAAACCATTCTAGTATGGAAAATCAGGTAAAAAAAAATGAGGATGAGGATAAAACAAGGGATTTTGTTAATCATTTCCATCACTTCTGAAAAAATGAAAAAAAAAAAGAGCTAACTTCTCACTCTCTGTTCTTTATATGCTTTCTTCTCATCTGAAATCACTGTAAAGCCACAGGTCAACCTCAACTGAACATAGCTGCACTCAAATGTGTTCCAGCCATAACAGTCACATCTTTCACTTCGACACTCAATATACCCATGGCCATATTTTCTCATAATATTTCTTCTTCTTCTTCTGCTGTTGTTGTTGTTTAGTCCCAAGTAAATCTGATAAATCAAAGGCATTCCAACTGCAACTGTCCCAACATTTTGGTCTGTGTTATCTAATGTGTCCTCTTTTATAAAAGAGTAGAGTGTGATTTGTGAGGGATTTGGCTGATATAACTAGCAGGTCAAGTTGGTTATTATTTTCTAAAGAAGAAAGAACGTAATTTGAAGGAATTTCACTGTTATTTCAAGCAAGACAAGATGCTTGGTGATAGTATACAGAGTTTAAAGTTCCACAGTTTCTATTAATGCTACTAATAATTCAGACTTTCTTCTTTATAAAATAAATAAGATAGATAATTATCGTTAATTTATTGGGAGGTCAATGACTTATAGTGGAGGGAAGTTGTGGAAGAGGGGGACCTAGGAAGATATGGGATAAAGTATTGAAGGCCAATCTCAAAACTCTGAACCTTACAAAGGAGATGACAGAGGACCGCAATATGTAGCGCATTGCTGTACTTGAGAAGTCCTGCTCACCACAGCAAAATTGAGATCCTAAAACCAAGGTGTTATGTAAAAAGCATTGGTGTGGGTGCTGGTGCCATGTAAAAAGCACTGGTGATGGTGCCACGTAAAAAACACCTGATACACTCTGTAAAGTGGTTGGCAGAAATCAAACCAAAAAAGGCGGTGAACTGGCAGAAACGTTAGCACGCCGGGCGAAATGCTTAGTGGTATTTCGTCTGTCTTTACGTTCTGAGTTCAAATTCCGCCGAGGTCGACTTAGCCTTTCATCCTTTCCAGATCGATTAAATAAGTACCAGTTACACATTGGGGTCAATATAATCGACTTAATCCATTTGTCTGTCCTTGTTTGTCCTTTCTGTATGTAGCCCCTTGTGGGCAGTAAAGAAATAAGAAATCAAACCAAAATAGACTATGGAACCTGGTGTGACCCCTAGCCTTGCCAGTTCCTGTCAAGCCATCCAACCCATGCCAGCATGGAAAACAGGCATTAAATGATGATGATGATGATGCTGAAGTAATCGTTTTTGAAGAGAAATCAAAATGAACAATGATGTGACGGGTTGTTCAATATCTTCTGTACTATCAAAATCCTTCTTTGGATTACTGTTATTTATTGTTAAAAAATGTTTTCTTGACCTGATTCATGTAAAATATTGGAATTATTGTTTTATAAATTATGAAAAAGTGTAATTTACAAAATTATATTGAGTTTAACTGCTTTTTAAAATGTAACAGACTTGCAAAAAGAAGTATTAATATCATCATTCATCACCATCCGTATTTCAACACCTCTATTATTGCTGTTGTTGTTGTTGTTACAGCTGCTGCTACCATTGCTGTTGTTGTTATTGTTGGGGCAGTGGATTGGTAGAATTGTGAAAGTGTCAGAAAAAATGTCTTGTGATATTTGTTCTGTAAATTTACATCATATGTTCAAATCCCACAGAGGTCAATCTTGCCTTTCATCCCACTGAAGTTAATAAAATAAAATATCAGTGAAGTTATAAGTGTCAATGTAATCAATTAGCTCCACCCCTCAAAATTGCTGGCCTTGTGTCTAAATTAGAATTTTCTTTTAATAGCTTTTTGTCCATATCACACATTTTATTGTCTTGTTATGACCAAACTCATTAAGAGATTTATTTGTAAAGTGTCAACTTATAGCTTGTTAGAACATCTTAATTTCAATTCAGAAAGCTGAAATATTCAATTCGTCCTTAAGCCATTTACTATTCACATTACTCTTTCAAATTTAATGCTTATTTATTCACATTGAATTGAATTAATCATGTATTATCTTGTAACTTTGATATTTCAATGATGTGATTGTTTAGTTTTAGAATAACATAGTAGGGAAGGTGTGAGAGGCCTGACCTGACAGGTTTGAACATACAATGGTTAGAACCTTTGGGCTGGATATGACCAGTTTAAACGCTAAAGTGTTTAACATTTTTTATCAAGTGGAAAATATTTAATGTTCTCTTGTATATTACTAATACAATGATTTATTGACTTATACTTAAGAAAACCTCCTACCTCACTTTACATTATTTCTCTGAAATATACACAACAGAAAAAAAACTGAGAAGTGTTAGTAGCATTTATTATGTATTGATAATTAGTTATAGATATGAGTAGCAGAATTGGTTATAGATCTATGGATTGCAGAATTGGTAGATCATTGACCAAAATACTATGTGGTCTTGAATTGCATCTCTTTCCCTTCTGAATTCAAATGCTGTCCAGGTTGATTTTTGCATTTTATCCTTCTAATATTGATAAAAAAAAAAGTACCAGTCAATATCAGATCAATATAATCAATTACATTTCAGTATGGTGTCCCAGTATGTGTACAGTTGAATGATTGAAACAAGTTTAAGACTATCTGTTACCTTCTATGTCAATTTTTAAAATATCCTCTCTCATCTATATAACACTTATTATTAACTGAAGAAATAAACCCACATTATTTACAGTTATTTATACAAGAAATTCTTGAGAAGGTCTTTGTTTTTCATCTTTCCAGAGTTGATAAAATAATGTACCAGTCAAGTACTGGGTTGATTTAATATTCCTATAAAGCATTCCTGGTGTGAATGGGATTATAATAGAAGACTAAGGCTGTAAATGGAATATTTTAATTTATTGTTTGTTCCTGAGCAATGACCATCTTAAGTTAGGTATCTCCTATATTTATTGTAATTTAACTAGAGAGAGAGGATCACTAAATCGTTTCTACTTTAAGCTGTTATCTCGGGTTATTATTTCACTTATTTCCTTTAATTAATGACATTTCTCATTCACATAATATAAAGGCAGATTCATTAAAGTGTTTCCTTAGGTAATAATCTTGCTATGTATATGGTTGTAGCATAATGTTATAACTTCAATCATTAAGCACAAATGATGATTTTTCTGCATATTCCCTACTATTATTGTTTAACCTCCAAGTGGAGATGATTAAATTTATTAATTAAAAATATAATATACAAAATAAAGAGACTATTGTAATCCATTTATTTATTAATAAAAATAATCAAAAACATACACAAACTCTCTCAATTGCATACTACTACAAACAATACTGGTACTTCCCTCTAAAAAAAAGTTAATCTAAACCTAGCAGACCTATAATGAAAGGGTTCCATCCACGACCATCCTATCTTATAATCAACCATAGCATTTTTAGGACTATGTAAACCAACGCATCCCTATTTTGGTAATGCCATGTCTACATAGAATTTAACAAATATTTTCCTGATCACATGAAATCCTTTATATTGAGAAGTTTCAATGAACTGAAAGTTCAACTACTTTGGAACAAATACCACCTTAAATATAAACATGACCAGTATTAACTTAATTAATATGCATAATATGCATTATTCTCAATATACAGTATCCATAGTAATGGTTTCACTCCTTGCTATAACACTATTATCTTCACATCTCCTTAAGACTTAAGGACTTTATAACCCGAGTAGATCAAATATTTTCAAGGATACCTTCACTATAGGTTCAATTCTGTTGTTTCACATCATCATCACAGGACTTCTTATAGCAGAGGAGGTACCACTAGGTAAATGACCAAATCACCACTTTTGTCTCATACTTGGTTGTGTCAAGTAGCTTGAGTTTAGACTTGATTTAGTTTCATGAACCAAAATTCCAATCCCATTCTTTGCAAAGTTAGCAGTGTTGTTTCCAACTTGTATCACAAAGTTTGTTACTTCTGAAGTTTAACACACTATTCTTTTTATCTCCAATTTGCTGATCATGTGGAATGGGATACAGACTGCATGGATTCTGACATCCCATCAAAATAAAAAGACTTTCGAACCTCTTCATATGAAGAGTCTTACAATAACTGAGCAATAGTTGAAGTAGAACTAACTCAAACTTTTTTTCTATGGAGGGAAAGAGAACATCTTTAAATGCCATTTTAATTGTTTAAGCAATCCATTTCACAATGGCTTTTTAAATGGCAATATTTTGTTAGGAAAGCAGCTAGGAATGCAAACAGTTTTCTGTAACAAATAATTTTCAAATGGATAGGCTTTATATGTGACCTGAGGACTTACATACATTTGGATTAGGTCTATGTTAGTAGTACTGGATTGATGCATGTTTTAATGGATTTTTTACAGGGTGGCCAGAGGTTAATTGTGTTCCTGAAGGAGGAGCTCAATCATAAAACAGGTGTTACAAGCAATTCTCTCTTGGAATGATGAACCCATGGCCTCAGTGTCAGGCTGTATCATGGAATTTCATGATAATCTTTGTTCTTTGTCACAGAAAATTGTTTGCATTCCTGGTCCTTGATATCACATGAATAGCCACGCCACCAAACTTCAAGCAGCATAAATCAGTAATGCCACAATAGATATCACCACAAACACGTTTTAATGATTTTCTGCCTAGATACATTTGGAGAACATTAAAACCACCATTGTGAAAAATGTTGTTAATCTATGTTTAACATGCTTATTGGGTCTTTCAGCATTTGGACCAGTTACTTCAGACACTCCTTTGCATTCTGGAAATGATTTTGCCCAGTATCTGAAGCTAATCAATCAAGATGCAATTAGTCAGTTCCTATCCAGTGTATGAATTTATTAACATTATCGAAACTAATGTCTTCTGTTGCAATCTAAAACATAATTGTGAGAGTATGTTGATGTGAGGAATATTTCCTTTAACATATGTGATATGAAAATCAAATGCTATGAGCTGCATGGCCCATCTCAGTATACATCTGATGTTCATTACACTGGTTAAAGATGAATTCAAATGCTCTGATTAATATAAGTAGGTATTTTCTACCAAGTAGAAGAATGATAGGCATGGTTTGTGGGCTATACAGTTGCTAAAGCCTTTCTCTTAATACTCAAACAATTTGACTCATCAGAAGTTAACCTCCTTGATGAATATAGCATGAGGTAGTTTTCTGGCATAGAATTTTCACTAACATCAGACATCCAGTCATCAAACATCCTCACAATGGAAATTTCAGTGAATGTCCATTTAAATTAACCAAACATCTGTTGCTGTACATTTTTCCAAACAATTTTGACATTTTTCTTGTACAATTTTATAATTTCTTCAAAAGAAAACACAATATCATTTCTTGTTGTTGTATGAATTTTACACATCCATTGAGTAATATATTTCCCCAACTGAAATTGATCTAACATTTTTTATCTATAGGATACATGGTTTTATTAAGTCTCCTTTACATCAGTTCCTCTTAAATTTGATCATTTTAACTGAGCTTATTAAACACACAATATTTAGACTTATCTTGAAGATAATACAGTAATTTTATAATGAAGTCTTTATGCAGAAACATAAACCTGGTTCAGTCTACAATGATCTATTTCTTTTTTAATTTCACATTATTCATTATTGTCTCGTGTATTTTATTGAAACACAGGTCTTTTTTGTTTTGGATGAGCCATTAGTGAGCCATTTAGCATAGCTTCAATACAAATCATTAGCAAAAATGTTATTTTTTTTGGATCATTATATTCATCATTATCCTTCAATATTTTTGTCCTAGCATTGCCAGCAAAACATTTTACCCATATTTCAATAAGGACAGGATCATTTAGCACTAATTCAAATCCTACTGGCAATATTGTTGTAGTATTCAGAGATTTATAAAATAGTCAAATTTACATTTTGGAAGTGTCAGTCATCTAATAGGTCAAACACAAAAAGCATGTACCATGACATATTTGTATGATAAAATATTCATAATAGCAGTTTTGCATCTTCACAAGATGACAGATGTGAATAGCTGCTATTCTGAGCAGCTTGAACAACTGTGAAGAGCAGTGTTTCCTCAATTTTGTCACTCTAGCATCTCTTTGATGACAAGAGGAATCAGCCAGCACCAACCTTAAATCTTCCTTAGAAGTGTACAAAGGCAGGTGAAATTTAATTTTAATTCTCAACATCCCTTGAAATAAATCTTTACACTCCAGGCTGGAGAACACTGCCTGCTGCAGTTGTAGTTGTTTAGTCCAATACCCCCGACTAAACAAGCCTACAAAGATTTTTTTTTTCTACTCTGGGCACAAGGCCCGAAATTTTGGCGTGAGGGGGCCAGTCGATTAGATCGATCTCAGAAGGAAACTGGTACTTAATTTATCGACCCCGAAAGGATGAAAGGCAAAGTTGACCTCGGCGGAATTTGAACTCAAAATGTAGAGACAGACGAAATACCGCTAAACATTTCGCCCGGTGTAAAGATATTCAAGCCATAACCACCCTATATTTATCCCAAGTACAGTGCATCTTGAGTATTATCTGATGTAGTTTTTTTTATGACATTAAAGAGGAATACAAAATACAAAATGGCTGATAGTTAGCAAGGAGAGACACACCTAAGAAAGAAGAAACCAAAGGACCACTGATGAGGTCACAGAAGTGTGACGAAAGAACTCTGGCCGAAATAGGATTAATGTAATATAATGTAAAATAAAGCTGAAGCAAATTAACACCAAATATACAGTGCGTGTGTTTTTATTGGCTAAACTGGCAATATGACCGTTCCCAAGTACAACAACATTAAAGAGTTGATTGAGGGAAATCTGACTGCTATTTTAGCAAGTCAAACAATCGTTTTTCAGCTGAGAGCAAGCTTGATGGAGCAAACCTTTTGTAAGTAGCCTTCTTGCTTTGACCATTCCATCCTTATCAGCCATAGTGTACCTAAGACTACATTATCCAGTGTGTGTTTTAGGATAGTAGGGTGTGTGATTCGACACGGAATGGATTGCTCTTTATAGCAGGTCGATCGACCGCATATGGGTTACCGGTGAATGGATGTGATGTGAGGAATATTTCCTTTAACATATGTGATATGAAAATCATAGTTACAATTTTGGTTAGAGAAAAAGTCACAGGAAAATATAACTTTTCATTTAAATACCATAAATAATAATTATATAGTAGTCAGTAAAGGAGCAACTTAAAATACTAATTTAAACGGCAATAACAATTACAACAGAAATAATAGAGGTTATTGTTGTTGCCTATAAAATATTTAAGTCGATTATTAAGAATATATGACTTGCACACAATGACAATTTATAGAAGAGCCTTACACGTATATAAAAAGAAAATCAGTGTGTGTGTTTAGTAACTTTTTCTCTTGGATTCAAGTTTCGTACGTTGGCTCGAAGTTAAGCATATCAATGGGGATGTCAACAAACTTCACGTCTTTTGGTGAGTACTCTATCTGTAAGTGATATTCTTTGATCCTATGAAATGCATTCAAGTACACAGGCTCGATGACATCAGGTTTTAATATGAGATAGCCAAATATATTTAAAATTTTATTTTGAAAGCTGTATGTAAACTTAAAATAAGCAAATATTGAACAGTTTACTGGATAACTGGCGACAAATATATATAATCTATTGGTATAATCGTAATTATTGTGGTGGTCGCCGTCGTGGAGACGTAACATTCGAACGAATAAAGTTAACGACCTGTTTTCGATTCCTGACTTGTTACCATTTCAGTTTATCTACGTCAGTAATGTCCTTGAGGAAAGCATCCTTATAAAATTAAGTAAAATTAAGATCTTGATAAAATAATTATTTCAATGTTAGGAATAATAATAACTGTTGAATAAGAGGTAAGCTATCAACAGTTCAATTACTAAAACCAGGTTCGATTCTAGATTGAACCAGTTTTATTTCACTTTCACTGTTAATGGCTTTGAAAATACTCGAACTGTACAAGCTTAGCATTTCCCATTCTCTGGGTATATTAGGTTTCATATTTATGTAAGGAGCAATTAGTATTTATTTCCAATTGTATTACTGCGTTTCACTTGTCTTATCCCCTATTGAGAGTTAGATTTAGGTCAAGTTGACTGTAAAATGCAGCATGTGGCATTCAGTAGGTGTAGTCCGTTAGCCGTCCTGTTTACTATCTCTCCACTGTAGGAAGGACTCTTTAATATTACGAAACCAAAGATAGTCTATTTTGTATTTCAAAGCAACATGGTGGCATTTTGAATCCCAGCTAAATCGATAGCCCTTTACTGAGATGTAAAACATGTGTTTAACATTTTCTTGTGATATGCACAATACTGCAGTATATTTACTTGTCTTACCAGGTATTTATAAAATTTTTATATGTTATTGTCGCTTATAAAGTCGACTGTGAATGCAAATAACAACGTGCAGTAGTCGGATTGCATCGCAAGTATATTACGTTTGTGTGCTTTGTATATCTAAATATTATGAGTTTATAATGTTTTGCAGTTTATTTATTATACCCATGTATTGGAACACAGTTTCTACTTACATTGTTGTTGTTTTTAGACACACGTTTGGTTTTTATTTTGTTGAACTCTGTCCGATTCATTGATGTTTATGGATGTAAATAAACCACGCCAAAATTTGTCTTAACATTTTTATTAGGTGCCAGTGAAATTACTTAACTAATAACTGTTTGGTTACATCACTATATATGAAATCAGTGATGTTGGTAACCCGTTTCCCGTTATGTAACTCCAAGTTTTTAATACGGAAGTGTATATTTAGTTAAATGCAATTTATTCTACAACTTCTACGGGTAACTTTTCACTTCGGTCTTTAATAGTCGCTGTTATGTTTCTCTCATGTAACAAGTAAATTTAATTATAACTTATTTTGGTTTAAATCAGTGAAACTTAACTGAATCAGAAGCATTATTCTAGGATATCTTCAATTCTTGTGTGTGATCTCTTTTTGACATTAGATATGTTATTATATAAAATGTAGTGCTTGACAGTTAAACTACACGTTAATTAAAAGTTCAGTAATTTGTACTGTATATTTACTGTAAGTTTCTTTTAAACGAAAATATGTATATTTGAAGTGAAGAATATGAATGTTTATAATGTTTACGTTTATTTTGGAAAGAAACCCTTCTTTTTATTTTTTTAAGCATGTTTTGACATCTGTCATTAGCCTTTATAACTTAACATAGTTTTAGTCAACATAAAATTATTTATTTTTAATTCTTTATGCTGATTTCAAAAGGTAGGTTTATTTCGGGACACGCAAGCAAACTTTAACCTATTAAATGTTTTTAAAAATATTCGACCTAGTCATGTAAATATCATGGAATATTTTTTGTATGTTACGACTTTCAGAGAACAAGAACTGGCTTCTTAGGTGTCAAAAATAACTTTTTTCTTTCTAAGTTTGACTACCTGCTTAATACAACATGTCTAATGTTACTAGATTATATCGCTTTCTTTTGTCATTCTGCCAATTTGCGGTCGACTTGGTTTGAACCACTTTTGCTTAACTAACTCTCCTTAAACAGGATTTTTGTTTTGTTTCGTTTTGTAATGATCATTTTTTTTCTTCTTTATTTGTAAAGAAAATGTTTTAAATATTTCATAAGTAGTGTTTGTGGGTCTTTAATTGTATTACAATTGTTTTCTACATAATTACAGCGTGTGTTTAAAACTAATTTAGCCACTGCTTTATCAGCAGTGACTTTTGTATTTTGATGTAAATTACCTATTAAATTGACTTTTGATTCTTATACCAACAAATAGTCATCCAAACCCGCTTTTGTGAAAAGGATAAGATCAGTAAAATATAATTTGTTTAGAATTGAACATATCTCTGCTCCGTAATTACAGTTCATTGATTGTGAGAACCTGGGAACCATGCATTTTACTAGTGATTGATTGATGACTATTTTCTGACCTTTCACTAATAGATAGGGTTTTGTTCTATGACCTCCTAGAAAGCAATCAGTTAATTTATTTTTGTATATATAATTATGAGTTGTCATTCCCAAGCAAATTATAAACGTATAATATAGATTATATTTTTCTCGGTAATTTCTGTGCTTATTTCTGATCTAGCTATGTATTTGGATAATTCATCTTCACTGAATTTTTGGATCAAAACTTTTTTTTTAAAGTCTCTAAATACTCTTTGTGTTTATTTGTATTACTTCAGCTTACATACATAAATGAATAACATGAGAATCCAATTTATTAACGTTTCATCTGTGTAAATGTAATGCCAACTTATTGACTTTACTTCAGTTTCACAAAGATTGTTTGTAAAATCTTGAAACTGAAAACTTAATGGAATAAAACATTATGGGCGTGCAACTGAATTTCTCTTGTGAGTAGATAGACAACAGAATGCTATTGAATATCATTGTTGTCCTGCCCCATCTTTACTTGTTGAACAATCATTTTCTATAATGCAAATTCTAATCAATTAGAACTTTTCATTTTTGCTATTAAAAGTACTGGGACTAATATATCATTGTGAAAGTTAGCAATTAAACATTAAAGTCGTTATTGTCAACATAGCCATTAGTTTTTTTGCATATTTCCCATTTAAATGTACTCTAATTATTTTTATATCACCAGGTACAACTTTGTTCTTTTTGTAAATGTTGATTTCATAACATACTTTATAAAATAGTGTTAACTTTGTGTTGATTTATGTACTTTTTGTGTGTTTTTCAATTTCAACACTTAATCAAAAATATAATTCAACTGAAGTTTATACTTCAAGTGGCAAACATACAGTGAAGTACAGTATCAGTAGATGTAAAATTAAAGACTTTGATACCAAAATAATATATAATATCATTATGAAAAAACAATAAAATGAAAGGGATTAATAAATGCATGCATGTTTCTAATATGCTAACATGACTCTTCCACAATAAAATTGCTAAGAATTAAGTTTGTTTGAAACAAATGCTGCTGAAATATGTTAGTACTTGGATTTTGTAAAGACTATTGGCTGTAAGCTCATAATTTGAAATCATATTACAATCTTTATAATCTTTGTTCTCTTTGTAAATGTTGATTTCATAACATAATACTTTATAAAATAGGGTTAACTTTGTGTTGATTTATGTACTTTTTGTGTGTTTTTCAATTCCAACACTTAATCAGAAATATAATTCAACTGAAGTTTATACTTCAGGTGGCAAAGATACAGTGAAGTACAGTATCAGTGACCAGGTTGGAGATGTAAAAATACTTGGATTTTGTAAAGACTATTGGCTATAATCTCATCATTTGAAATCATATTACAATCTTTATAATTGGGTAAAGCACACTCTGATCTTACAAGTTACCTGGATGAAAGTTAAGGCTGTGTAGTGTCGATAAAGTTACTGTTATCATTTTGTTTCTTCAAATACTCAAACATGAAATCTGTAACTTCATTTCAGGTTTTCTATTTTTGATTAAATTCAATTTAATAATAAAACAACATCTAATAACATTACTTTGGAAGTGTCCTTCTTTCGATCTAAACCAAATAATCTGTCCTGTTTCATAATAAACCAATGTTCACCAATTTGTGATATATATTGAGCTATGTTACCAGCCTTTCAAATTCCCCACATAAAAGTTTGCATTCCTCTGAACTTACTCTGAGCTCTCCTTTTTTCAATCCAGTTTGATCCACTCATTTCTTCCTAACGCTGTTTCTGTTTCTCATGTCTAAAACCTCATATTCTTGATAATGGCTTTCTTTTGGAACTACCTATTTGTTTCACTGCCTGAATCATCACCAACTTGTAGAATTTAAATTGAGCATTATCTATATTTTCTCCTTCAGTTTTATAAAGCCTTTAAAATAGTCTAAACTCTGACCCTGTCAACAAATTTGACCCTACCGGCAACATTCTTTCATATGAATTTAAGAACTTTATATGGAAGAAGGTTGCGGTAGGGTCCTGTAAAGCATTAAGACTTAGTGTAGGTCCAACTTTTTATGTGACAATGATAACCTGCATATCTATTTTTACCTTACACTCAAATTCTCAAATTGACGTTACTTATATATTTGTGCATGTATCTCTCTCTATGTATGTATGTGTATGTATCATATATATATATATAAAGTGGGTAGACAAACAAAAGAAGAGTACTCAACACATTTATTGAGAGTCACATGTATAGATCAAAACAGTTTGATTCAAACTCTGAGTTTCAAGTGTGTGGCTAGTCTTCAACCATTGGGGTCTGAGCCAGACCCCCAATACCCGAAGACTAGGTTGAAACCCAGAGTACTATGGAGTCTGAATCAAACTATCTATTTATATATATATATATATATATAACAATTGCAGTGTGGAAGGTGTTTATAAGCCATTTAAAAACACGCAAAAACCGTTAGATTCACTTCAACATTTAAATATAATTTGTCAAAATATTTTCGTTGTGGTTTCAAAGCGACGAAAATATTTTGACAAATTAAATTTAAATGTTGAAGTGAATCTAACAGATTTTGTGTGTTTTTAAATGGCTTATAAACACCTTCCATGCTGCAATTGTTTTTGTTTCAGCACACGATCTCAGATCAGGTCACGTGCTATGCAAGTACATTTCTGTAATATATATATATGTATAACTTTTAAACTTGCTACATTAAAAACACTTGTTCTGATTTTATCCTTTTTTATCAAGTTTTCCTTTGTTTTTCATATGAGTTGTTTATAGTTGGCTTAGAACAGTAAATCTGTCAAATTTTTAGACCTTCCTTGACATTTGCACAGCAGTTTAGATTCTTTTTTCATCTCTCACCATTTAATGATATGTATTATATGATTATAGGACATAATTTTTCCATTGATAACTCATTATTTTTCAAAAATCTTTAATTATAGTCATAAAAGAAGTATTATTTCAGTTTTCTGTAATATTGAAGGGTGTTTGCTATTTTTTACTGTTATTAATTTCTCTATGAATATCATATTGGGCTCAAATTCGCAGCTGTTCACTGTGCCAGTGTATTACTCATGAGAATATCAATTATTGCTGATATAGACACGAAGCATCAAACTTTTAGGAGAGTGGTAGCTGTATATTTTGCTTGTGTTTTAGCATTAGTAACATGATAAAGCTACTCTGGCTAGGAGATATGAATTCAGTCACTGAATATTAAGTGCAACACAAATGCATTTTCATAGGGGATGCAAAGCTAATATTAATAACTTGCACCTTTGAAACAAACCTTCGAGTTGTGAAAAAGTGGGCTATTTATTAACCTTATTCTCGTATATTTATTTGTACTTACTTTATCAACCTGAAGAGCAGAGTAGAGTTCATGCGATGTAAATTTGGAATATATGTAAAGGGATGCAATAAAATAATGTAAAATATTTTGCTTAACACGCTACCAGTTCTCCCTTCCACCTTATTAATAATTATTTCTAACATAGATGTAAGGGATTGGTTAAGTTAATCGTCTCATGATTTGAACTCGGAACATAAAGAAACGCAACTAAATCTACAGTTTATCTCAACACTTTACCGATTCTGCTTTCTACGTGATCCTTTTTGTTTATGAGCTAGGGTTTTTTGTAAGGGAGATAAACAGCATTCTATATTTTAACTTTTAATTATTTCCCTTCGATAAATTTCTATTGTATATTAATGTCCCTTTAAATCATTGAAAAATATCTATATCACTGGTTCTCAACCATTTTTTGATTAGGAACATTATGAAAAATTAAAATATTTTGTTTTATTGTAGAAGTATAAACCAATTTATTGCACATAAACTTTAACACAATCTTATAAGGACTCATGTTTTAAAAAGTTTATTGTATTTTCATAGTTGAATATTATTAGGAATATTATAAAAAATTTAAATATTTTGTTTAATTGTAGAAGTATAAACCAGTTTATTGCACATAAACTTTAACAAAATCTTATAAAGACTCAGGTTGAGAACGACTGATCTAGATGAATCAATGTATTCTTGAAGAGAAGAATATCTATTTAAAATCCCAGATTAAGAATATCTAATTATTCCTCACCTCACTAATTTGTTGTGAAGAGATGTGTATTATTACATTAGTGTGAAAAATTCGAAAAAAATTGGCTTGTACAATTGTTAACCAAAAAAGATAAAAACAAAGCTATATAATTTTATTGATACAAACGCACACATTTTCAAGTGTGGAAAAATTAAATAATATATACCATACATTGTGGAACTTGTAAGTTAGCAGAGGTTAGGGATGTTTAGGTAACACAGGGGGTTGACAGACTTTTTTTGGACACCTGAAATATAGTGCTTCTAGACACTTAGTGATAAACACACTTTTAGAGTAAAACAATGTAGACATGTGCATAATATTTCTGTTGTGATTGTACTCCTTGAGCACATACGTAAAAATTTAAGTAGTATTTTTATGAAAATTTTGTTAAAATCGTGCGACAATATTTTTTGCACAATAATACAACTCAGCTTCAGTAGTCCACACAGTTGCCTTTCTTTTCAATCACTTGCACTATTTGTTCCTTGTACCAGACATACATGTTCATTATGATATCTCTTTTTGTTTCTGTCTGTCTTCTTTTGGCTCCTAAAATCTGTTTCCATAATTCTGTCTCATTTGTCACTTCTGATCCATCAATCACCAGCTGTGCCAACATTTCTCATATATTTTCAATTCAGTCCAAGTCTGGACTTGTCATCACCCATTCCAGTAGACTTATTTTTATGTCTCGCATCCATTCCTTGACTGTTTTTAACATGTGAATGCTGCAGTTACCCTGTTGGAGGATAAAAGTATCTCCCATTTCTTCTTTAATACAAAGCAAGGCTCTCTTTGCACCAGTTAGATGTTACTCATGCTGTTCTGCCTTCCTTTTAGCTAATCTAACCAAAACTATAAACTTGGAAAGATCACGCCCCATACCATTACTCCACCTCCGCCCATCTGTCTTTTGTTCATCATCACTGGTTCAACTTTGCTTGATCAAGAGCACCAGCCATTAGGTCGAATTGGATTTAAATTGCTTCTCATCAGTAGAAATTACTTTGGTAAACTCAACAGGAGTAGTTAACCATAATTTTGCACAGTCTACCTTTGTGAAGGTGCATGGTTCAGTGGTTAGAGCGTTGAGCTTATGATCGTGAGATTGTGAGTTCGAATCCTGGACTGGGCTGTGTGTTGTGTTTTTGAACAAGACACTTTATTCCACGTTGCTCCAGTTCACTCAGCTGTAGAAATGAGTTGCGATGTCACAGGTACCAAGCTGTATCGGCCTTTGCCTTTCTCTTGGATAACACTGGTGGCATGGAGAGGGGAGGCCGGTATGCATGGGCGACTGCTGGTCTTCCATAAACAACCTTGCCCGGACTTGTGCCTGGGAGGATAACTTTCTAGGTGCAATCCCATGGTCATTCATGACCGAAGGGGGTCTCAGCACCCTTGTCACCTTATGTTTTTAGCTAACAATAATTTTCCTTTTGGCCTTTGTTTACCCGTATCCAGTTTCTTTCAGCATTCTTTGAACTGCTCAAATATTTACATTTATTTCACATTTCTCCTTCACCTTCCATGCCATTACCTTTTCTCCAGCTGTCGTTGCACAGGACACAGTCATCATCATTTGACTTTGAGGTCTCTTCCCAAGCAATTTTTTCCTTCTCAATTTCTTCTTCTGGTTATAGTCATTCTTTAACATAGACTTCAAAATCTTCAAATCAACAACTATTTTTCTCAGATTTATGCCATATCTCTTCCTTCAAACTAAAGAAAGTATTTGCTTTGAATGCATTTTCATTAGAAAAAAAAAAAAATTTCTCAAGTTTCTTGAATGATAATCCTTATTGGACTACTGCATGATGTCATTGCACAAAAAAAAGATTGCATAAAAAGTTAGAAGGGATGGTCCAAGGTGATGCTAAAGTAAGCATTCCGTTATGTCCAAAAAATAATGCTACATAATTTATATCAAAATATGCAAAAAGTATGCTTGAAATTTCTTGCCTTAAGGCGTTGTCCACAACAGATAGAAAATTTTGGTGGGTATAAATTCAAGAATTAATGATTGATTTAGCAATCAGAAATATTGGTTCAGAAGTATTTAAGTCTGAACCAATACAAAACACAAATTCATGTTGAAATTAATTTTGCCAGTATCTTACATAGATATTCATTGAAAAGAGGATATGAAAATTTACTATTTAGTATCTAAGTAGCAAATGTTAGGTTATGAGAGATAAGACTTAAGAACAAAACTGGAAGAAACAAAGTGAAAACATTATTCACTTTTGTAGGCATATATTGAGACTAGTTAGTGTTACTCATCCTACAATTTGTTTTCTATCCAATTTTTTAAGAGTATAACTACATCTGTCCTAGAACTACATTTTACCCCAAAGAATTTACAGATGTGCTTCATCGTTGTCATATATATATATATGTGTATCTCCACTTCCTATACACAACATCACAAGTAATAACATTCTATTGTACTGTAAAATCCAAGGAAATCCTAGTCTACATTGACAAATAATCATCAAATGCTACTCAGTCTTAAACCTATGTTTTTATGTATGTTTCCTTGTTAGATTTAACATAATTCTTTTAAAAGTTAATTTTATAGGTTGATGACTTTTGTTTATTTCATTTTTCAGTTAAAATCTTCAAAAATATGGCTAGAGGAAAATCAAAAATGCTCCAGTGACTCTGAAAAATCTTGTGTAAGTAAATAAACTGTTTCCTCACATATGTGTCTTTGTTTGAAAAATGTGAGTTTATTGAATCAATTTCTCAGTAAAAGACCATTTAAAATTGCATATAAATCAGTATATAGCATTCTGTAAAAGGGGTTCAAACTTATTTAGTGAATGTGAGCTGAATATTAGTGAGGTTCAAATAAGATGCAATATTCAAAGATTTACATTAGAGCAACTTAGTATATAGGTTTTGTAAATATATACTGTATATACAAATATATATTTGTAAATATATACTGCTTATGATTTTGGTAAGTCCTTGAGGTTTTTTATTTTTTGAAGTCGCCATTGTCATTTTGGTTTTGAAGGAAGGTGTCAAAGCTCTGGTCTCAGTAGAAAGTATGTATCTTTTTGTTTGTGTGTTTTTCTAACTCATTTTGAAAAGGTGTATGCTAAGGATGTTAGTTTGGTTTTGTAATGTGGGTATATTGAGATTGTTATTGTGACAAAGACTATTGTTAGCCTTAGGAAGCTATTTTGTCTTATAATAAGTATTTAGTTGGAAGAGAGTTAGGGAAATGTTTATCATGTATTCATAGTTGCTAGATGTGTGGAGCAGGAGATGTCTGTGGAGTTATAATTAGCTTCTTTCTTAGGATGTAAAGTGTTTGTGACGCAGTTATCATGCTTTATGTTATCTATACTTATTTTGTACCAGGATGTGCTGTGTGCATTGAAGTCTGCCCTAATGATAGTCTTTAAGATTTAAGATGTTGTAGATGTGGTGCATAACTGAAGGGAGGTTGGTGGTGGCATGTATAAATGTAGTTCATATTACTAGCTTTTGAATGCTTGCATTCTAGTTGTCATGTTGTATTAATGATTGTCGTTTATGGCATCTATGTGCCGGATGCATGATTTTATGTACAAAGTAAGGCCTCCTCCCTGAGTGAATCTGTCTTGCTTTATCAATGTGTAACTTGGATATGTGGAGTCCTTTGTTAGCTGTGAAATTTTGTTTCTTGTACAATAAAAATGTGAATATTTCATGTGATTAAGGACATTTTTTTAGTTTCCTTAGACAGTGTATTGCTCTATGTTTACTTTTTTCTTGCTTATTTTGGTTGTTTCTGTATTATTATCAGGAAAGGCTTTTCTTAGATTTGTTATTTAAAATAACGTAATTAAAAGGATTATGAATGTAAGAAGGGAGATAATTAGATTCCCTTGATATGTTTTGTCATTTGAAGTTTGTTTATGTGACTTTCAATAGTTTATGCTGTCTCATTACATGTATGTGAATGTAATTGTCGAAGTGTACTTACCTATTTTGAAATATTGTTTCTTGCTTTATCTCTGTTTCAAGTATGACTTTCTAGCTATGACCCTCTTATCTTTCCTAACATATTGTATGTTGTACTGAGTTATCCAGAATATTCTACTATTTCTAAGGGAGTATAGCAAGTTCGAGGGGAATTTGGCTGCTATTTAAAAGCAAAAGTGAAACATTATAATTAACCTCCCTGTTAATATTTAATTGCTCCCTAAGACAAAGTACATAAATACATTTAAGAGGCAGACAGTAGTATGGTAAAGAAATTCTTATAATTTCCACAATGTATTTGCATTAAGAATGATACATAGATGGCTATTTTAATCTAATACTGCTTCTGTTGCACATAATGGTTTCTTATAATTTAATTTGTGTCATGGAACAACAAGCAACAGGAATATATCAAGATTTTAAATATATTACACCAAACCAAACAGTTAGAGCCCCTCCCCATGGCATTATTTGGTTTATTTACTTCTTGACGAAAAAGTAGAACTACTGTCACTATGGCTCTGGTAGTAAGAAAGGCATTCAACATAAGACTTACATTAAATTCATAAAGATCATTTGAAAACTATTGTTATCAACATTTTATATCATTTTCCTTTCTGGCATAGGTGAGACATGTCATAGTTCAAGTCAGCTTCTATTTAGAGCATTTTGTCCTTTTAGACTGGGGATTACATCTTAGAATGTAATCTCTCTGGAATTCCATTCTCACCCATGTATTTTATGCAGATGTTTAAAGTGAATATTATGTATATCAGTCTCATTAGTCTTGGCAGCCCTATGAAGATTCTGGCTAAACCATATCATCATCATCATATTTATCATCACATTCACTCTTCCATATTTGCTTGGGTCAGATGAAATTTGTAGAGACAGATTTTTTATGGTTGAATGCTCTTTTTGTCACCAACAGTCACCTCTTTCAAGTAAGCTTAATATTTCCTCTAGTTCTTTGAATGCCCCCAATGACTGGATATGATTTTGTGAAAGATTATAAACTGACTTTTTCAGTTAACACACAAATGAGTTGAATGATTCAACAGGATCTGATGAGTCAGAGCACTGAATCATGCTGCAGTGTCTGCCTTAGTATACTTTCTATGGTTAGATACTCTACTTAATACCAACCACTTTATATAGTTTTTTGGGTGCTTTTATGTGGCACTAACACTTGTGAAGTCATCTTACAAAATACAGGCTGAAGAACCTAAAGGGAACCCTATAAAAGAATAAGAGAGGATGTTTGAGTGAAGTCTGATGAGAGGAACAGCTACAAACCTTTTGAAATTCTTTTGTGTCTTAATTTGCAAGAAAAATTCATTGGTTTTTCTCAAGAGCTTAACTTCCTTATAAGGGTTGGTTTCCCAGTTTCATAGTGTATATATATTCCCCACCTGGATGGGACACCAGTCCATCACACGATTACTCATTTTTGCCAGCTGAGTGAACTGGAGCAACATGAAATGAAGTGTTTTGCTCAAGAACACAATGTGTTGCCTAGTACAGAAATTGAAACCACAATCTTAGAATCATGAGTCCAGTACCCTAACCACTAAGCCACATGCCTCCGCATTAGTTGATTAAGATCAGTGCCAGTTCCTGACTGGTATTTACTTAATTTAACCCTTTTGATACCAACCTACCTTAGACCGCTTCTGGTTCTATAATACAAACTCACTGTTTTTAAAGTGGTCTAATTTATAATATTCATTCAAAATTTTATGCTAATTTATTCCAGACCCTGGGTTAATAATGAGAAAGTTATTTTACTAAATTCTTCATTATTTAAAAAATTAATTGAAAGAAAGCTAACTTATGTCAGCAGAAATAGGGTAACAAAAGGGCTAACCTTGGAAGTTTATTTTGGTAGGATTTAAAATCAGAACAGAAAGGGACATAATTAAATACTGCTAAGGCATTTTGTTTGACACTTTAAGAAACTTGCCAGTTTGCCACCTGTAGGCTTGTATAAGTAATAAACATACAGAAATTAACTCAAAATATATTTTCGCAGCTACCTACATTTAAGCTTAAAATTAAGGAATTGATATCTCTTTGGAAATTTTGTATAGAAATGTTGTTGATTTCATCAGTGGAGAGGTTCTGGAGATGTTTTTGATTTGGAATCAAACATCCACTAAAAATTATACTTCCAGCACAGTGTCCAAAATGGTATGATGCAACAAGATTAATAGCAGTTTGGTAATAATGCTATTAATAAATAACATTAGGTGTTCCTTTAACTGTTCATGTATTCTTCAATTAATGGTGCATTGACTCATATCTTTGGTTGATTGGAGAACTTTAAATTTGTTGGTTTGATATTCATTCTTGTGCATTCACAATCACTTTTATTAGCTAAAGTAACTATGAAATTACCTCTTATGAACAGACCTTACTTCTTATTGTGTTTCACATATCATCATCAACTTCTTCATCAGTTGTATAATTACAAATCTCTATTTTTCCCAATTATTTCTAATCGTTGAACCTCACTTCTTGTGAAAATCAAAAACTAGGAATTTCTCATTTCAAGTTTTTGATTTTCAAAATCTATTATTGTTGCAGCTAATTACAATCCATAAACTCAAATAATTTATTTCATGTGCATTTTTGGTAGATATTCTAACTATTATAACTCCACCTATCTCTTTTTAACACTTTCAACATACAACTCCTTTCTCAACAATTCTCATTAAGATTGTATTCAATTCTCCCTATCTTCCTCTTTGTCTTTCATTATTATTAATATCATTATGATAAGGCTGCAAGCTAGCAGAATCATAAGCATGCCAAGTAAAATGCTTAGCAGCATTTCATCTGTCTTCACGGTCTGAGTCGAAATTCCATCAAGATTAACTTTGCCTTTCATCCTTTCAGGATTGATGAAATAAGTACTAGATGAGCACTGGGATTGATGTAATTGACTAATCCCCCACCTCACCCCTCAAAATTTCAGGCCTTGTGCCTATAGACGTAAGCATTATTATTATTATTATTATTATTATTATTTATTGTCTTTGCACAGCTTCTAATGCTGGAGATGTACTACAGTGATAGCTGTTCACTACCAGTGAACTAAGATAACACCCCTTATTTATCAAGCACCATCCGGAGTATTCGAGCGATTCCAAGCAGTGCTGTTTTCTGCAAGTGCTCCACCTGTATTGCAGCCCCTATTTGTTCCATGTACTTCTCAAGATTTTTACTCGCTGTTCCCAGGGCTCCAACAGTTATTGGTACTACTGCCACCTTTGTCATCAACCACAACTGCTTAACCTCCCAAGCTAACCTCTCATATCTATTGACTTTTCTTTTTTCCTTATCACATACCTTGTTGTTAGCTGGGCATGCTATATCTATGATCCAGCATCATTTGCTTTCTTTCTCAATTAAGACTATATCTGGTTTCCTATTTTCTATCTCATGGTCGCACTGAATCATAAAATCCCATAAGATCTTTGCATTATCATTTTTGATGATGTCTTCGGGTTTATGTTCATGCTACTTTTTTACTTTGTCAAGTCCATACTTGTTGCAAAGTGTCCACTGGACAATCCTTGCTATATTGTCATGATGTCTCTTATATTCTTTCTGGGCTAGTGGCGTACGTTGACTGGTAATATGCCATATGGTTTCATCATTTTGTCCACAAATTCTGCATTTATCACTTTTTGATGTCTATTCTGTATTCGATGTAATTGGTTCTTAATGCTTGCTCTTGGGCAGCACAAATTAGAGCCTCCATTTCCAATTTTAAATCACTTTCAGTCATCCATAGCCATCTTTCTTCTCTGTTTTATCTTCAACATCCCTATGAAATTGTCCATGCATTCTTTTCTTTATCCACCTATTTTCAGTTTCATTCATTCTCAAGTGCTTGTACAGTGCTTAATCTTTGCAATCTTCCATCCTACACAAGCCTGACCTTCTTACTTCCAATAATAGTGGTTCTGTGGCATTTTTTACATACTATGCTATGTTGTTTTCTTCTGCTCTAATGCTGTGTTCGCATCCAATCAGTCCTCTTCCCCCTCTTTTTCTTGGTACATACAGTCTGTCTGTGTCACTTTTTGGGTGGCGTATCCCATATCTAGTCAGCAACTCCCTTGTCTTTCTGTCTAAGCAGATTAGTTTGTCTACTGTCCATGCAATTACCCCTAATCTATATCTAAGGAGTGAAACCACCCAGGTGTCCATTTAATTTCAACTTAAGGATCAGTCTCAGTCTGTGCAAGTATTCTACCTTAAATTTTTCTATCATTTATTTCTCCATCAATTTATCCATTTCCAATATCCCCAAGTACTTACAGTCCGTCTCTTCTATCTGCTTCATAACTTCCCCCAACAGTATCGCTAGCCCGTCCATACATTTGATTTTGCCTCTCTTCAACACTAACACACCACACTTTTTCAGTCCGAACTCCATTCTGATATCAGCACTGAAAGTATTTACCGTATCAATGAGGGAACTGACTTGGGATTCATCTTTACCATAAAGTTTAAGGTCATCCATGAATAAGAAGTGGTTGACTTTTTGTTGGTGGCTTTTGAATACATACCCAGCCTTTGCTTTCTTCAGAATCAGTGTTAACAGTATCGAGCACAGTACAAAGATCAGTGGGGACAGGCGGTCCCCTCGGAAGATGCCTCTCCTGATTTCTATTCTCCCTAAACTTCTTCCATATGCTGTCAGTTCCATCCTCCACTTCGCCATACTTTTTCCAAGCAATTACTCAACATTTGATGCAATACCAAATAGGTTCATACATTCCATAATCCAAGAATGAGGGATCATATCGTACGCCTTATGATAATTGATCCATGACCTGGCTAAGTTAGTTTTCCTCTTCTTGCAGTCTCTAAGTACAGTTTTGTCTACCAGGAGTTGATCCTTGGTACCTTTGCACTTATGCTTGCAACCTTTCTGCACATGTGGCAGAACTCTGTTGTTGTTATTGTTATTGTTATTATTATTATTATTATTATTATTATTATTATTATTTCTATATAAACGAAAATGAAGTAAATTGACAAATTTATTTTTTGAACCAGTGGAAGACACGCAAGATGTCGAAATATTGTTCACGAGATAGCAAATGGCACTCTTCTTTTAATTTTGACTCTATATCTTCAGGAGGAGTTACCTCAATCCTTTCTATATAAACGAAAATGAAGTAAATTGACAAATTTATTTTTTGAACCAGTGGAAGACACGCAAGATGTCGAAATATTGTTCACGAGATAGCAAATGGCACTCTTCTTTTAATTTTGACTCTATATCTTCAGGAGGAGTTACCTCAATCCTTTCTATATAAACGAAAATGAAGTAAATTGACAAATTTATTTTTTGAACCAGTGGAAGACACGCAAGATGTCGAAATATTGTTCACGAGATAGCAAATGGCACTCTTCTTTTAATTTTGACTCTATATCTTCAGGAGGAGTTACCTCAATCCTTTCTATATAAACGAAAATGAAGTAGATTGACAAATTTATTTTTTGAACCAGTGGAAGACACGCAAGATGTCGAAATATTGTTCACGAGATAGCAAATGGCACTCTTCTTTTAATTTTGACTCTATATCTTCAGGAGGAGTTACCTCAATCCTTTCTATATAAACGAAAATGAAGTAAATTGACAAATTTATTTTTTGAACCAGTGGAAGACACGCAAGATGTCGAAATATTGTTCACGAGATAGCAAATGGCACTCTTCTTTTAATTTTGACTCTATATCTTCAGGAGGAGTTACCTCAATCCTTTCTATATAAACGAAAATGAAGTAAATTGACAAATTTATTTTTTGAACCAGTGGAAGACACGCAAGATGTCGAAATATTGTTCACGAGATAGCAAATGGCACTCTTCTTTTAATTTTGACTCTATATCTTCAGGAGGAGTTACCTCAATCCTTTCTATATAAACGAAAATGAAGTAAATTGACAAATTTATTTTTTGAACCAGTGGAAGACACGCAAGATGTCGAAATATTGTTCACGAGATAGCAAATGGCACTCTTCTTTTAATTTTGATATTATTATTATTATTATTATTATTATTATTATTATTATTATTATTATTATAAGGTGGCAAGCTGGCAGAATTGTTAGCATGTTAGACAAAATGCTTAGCAGCATTTCTTCAGGCTTTTTATTCTGAGTTTAAATTCCACTGAGATTGATTTTGACTTTCATCCTTTCAGAGTTGATAAAATAAATACCAATTAAGCACTGGGGTCAGTGTAATTGACCTCCCACACCTCTCAAAATTGCTTGCCTTGTGCCAAAAATTCGAAAGAATTGTTATTTTTAGTGCCTTTACTCTTTTGAGCATTCACTGTCTTTTATTGTTTTATTTACTTATTTAATTAGTAACAATTTTCATTTTTCAAACTTTTGTTATGTAATTAAATTTAAAGGTTCACCTATATTTTTTACTACTGTTACTGCTACTTTTGTTGTTGCTGATACTACTACTACTCCCAGCCCCTTATACAATTTAAGTCACCATTTCTCACTGTTGTTTCTGTTCTGTTGTCATGGACTGACTGATAGATTTCTCTTCTTCAAAGTCATTAATCCCTTTGCATTTAAACTGGCTATATCAGGCCTGTTGTAATTGCTTTAATTTCAACACAGTCTCAGATCAAATCACTTCCCAGACAAGTATAATTGTGAAATATATTCAATTCATTTCTCTTAAATTTTTCCTGCTATAATGCTTTTGGATTATAATCCTTTTGTTCAGAAAGAGGATCTATATAGTTTCAACAGTTAGCTCTAAGTATCTTTCAACCAGTTGCACACTCTTCCATCTACTATCTGCTACCTCTCACATTCTTTGTCAGTTCACTATAACCTATATAAATTTCACTTTGTCTGTTGTAAATTTCTACTTGTTACATTGCCTACATAATATTGAATTTCCACCAAATTCTTACTTGAAAGGCTTTTTTTTTTTTATTATTTAGTGCTAATATATTAGTCTTAACCATATTATCTTCAAACTCCTTGTTTCAAGCTCTTTTTGGTTTCAAAGTTCTGCAGTTTATGGATTGAGATTGCTGTGAAAACAAAATCATTTTAATAGTCATCTATTGAGACTAGCTACTGCATTAATTTTGTGAAGTGAGAGCTGCTATAACACATCTTCAAAAATCACATTTAATTATTTGGTCAAAATGCCCAGCCAATGCTAAATTGCAAACATAGGTTTAGGATGTATGTGTGTGAAACTGCATCCATACACATACATATGCTTACTTCATAAATTATGGCCTTTCAATGATGAATGTATCTTAAATGAGAATGTGTGTAGAGAAACAGATTAAAGAGAAAGAAAAGTTGAGCAAGCTAGATGAAGAATTAAGCTCACATCCTCTGATTAATGTCCGTCTTTTATACTAACCTAATTCATCCCAATAAAGGAGCCTCTACATAGTTATTTGACTTGCCATTGTAGCAACCAAGCCTTTTTCACCAGACTTTTTAACATAATTTAAAATGGGTGTTACTGGGTCCAGTTCTGAATACTAGAACAGACTGGCCACAATGAAGTTGGGATGATCATAGATGTGGAAGCAATTTTCACTATGCACTTCTACTATTCTCTATTTTCTTCATTCTCGTCTGTTTACATGTTTTCATTTAAAATACACACGCAAACTCAGTATCATTATCATCTGGATATCATAGTCATTTACTATAAAATTTAAGAACATTGTGAAATTTCTAAATTCAGCTTGTTTTCCTATATAAAATCTGAAGAATTGCTCATAATTATAAGGATGTTAGTAGTTTGCAATAACTGGTATAGAGACTTTGAAGGATATTTTGAGCATTATCATTAGAATAGTGTGATCCATTGTATTGCCATTCATTTCAAATTGTTTATGGAGTAAAGTGTCAGTAGTTGTTTATGCATTATTTATCTGCTGAAATAATCAACTACCAATAGTTTTGGGTATGTATTCTATATTTGTAGATAGACAATATGGAAGAAGACCCCTATAATAGCAGTGGGGATGACAAGCCGGAAATCCGACATAGTACCATTGCTAGACTCCTACTATCCAATAGGATGACACGTCATGATGTAAACAATGAAGTTCCTTCGGCAACAGAAGAAAACAACTTGAATGAAGTACAGACCATCACACTTGATGGGGATTCCTCCCAGGACCAGCACTATGTGGTGAACTATGCCAGCCGCAGTGACTTTGACACTACCAGAAGTGAGTATGAAATGAACCGGGGAGATTTTTCACCATTGGAAGAGTACAATGAGGACAGGTCATCACCTGAGAACCTTGTCACTCCAACCGGTTTCTCTATTGCTGCTCGCCTCTACAAGTGTAGATTTTGCAACTTTTCAACCATGAAGTACACACAGCTCCAACTCCACATGCCCAAGCATGGTGGTGAGTAGAAAGAAATTTTTTCTTCACTCAACCTTTGAGTTGTGTGCTACACTCTTTGAAGCTACTGATCCTATGATAGTCTCTGTTTCTATCTTTTGGTCTATTTATTCCTCCTCTTGTTTTGTTTTTTTTCTTTGTTGTTTTTTATTTTGTTTTTGTTTACTTAGATGATTGTTGTTTACTAGAGGTTTTCTTCAATAAACTATCTCAGGTGTGGCTAGCACTTAATAAAATGGTTTTGTGCATGTTAGCATCTTGCCTAGCCCTAAAAATAGTGAAAATAGACATGGCTAGTTTTAATTTCTTGACCTATTACAGTTTCTGTTTGAAGTTAACTTAAAACATTTAAATTCCTGTTTTGCAATTCTTGCTCTAGTTCCATTATCTATGTTCCTTACTTGCTCCATGATCAGTTAATATTACATCTAAATGACAATGCTGTTTACAATATGGTGGCTTAACAGATTTGCTCTAGATTATGTTCCCTGTCTTTTGAAAAGAGAGCAGTACTAAGTTTTATCCATTACTTTTCATCTTTGTTCAGAGTTCAAGACTACCTTCTTTTAAGGAAATATGTGCAAGTGGCTTGGTTTTCATTTAAAAATCTAAGTACTATTAAAATTTAGGGCTTAATAGTTATCTGAAATGAAACAAAGTATTAGGAGAGACTCAACATTAAGATGTTAGAAATATTAACATAATACCAGTGAGATTACCTTACTTGGAATGATGTTAAGGAATCCCGATTCTACATGACTGATGCAATATTTTGTTGTCAAAAGATATAGCAGCTGTCTAGTCATTGTACTGTATGGTGGCTTTGATTCATACAACAATATAATGATTGGAAACATCTGTGCTACCTCAGAAATTTTACCAATATCTAGTACATGATACCAATATAAATGTGATTGGTAGTAGCTGAAGGAAGCTCAAAAGTTTGTTTACAATGCTTGCTGATGTGGGGTTTTTTACTGCAGAAATAGAGTTGAGGATAATTTATTTGATGTATATAATGTGTTTCTACAGTAGTAATATGGGAACTTGGGCAGTTGTTTTAACATGGACTGCATAAGTGTATGTAACATATTTTAGTTGCATTTACAATACTTCTTTGCTATATCTATCTTTAGTTATTTTGTTTACTCACTATTAAATGTGTTTTGATATTTTCTACTTCCTTCTTGCTTTCATAAAAAGTCTGAGTTGGGGGAAAACATAGATAGTTGTTTTATCCTGAGATTTATAACAGCCCATTACATTTTACTAGATTGCTGTCTTTTATATTGTTCAATTACATAGCTTATATTACATTATTTTTTGTATTACTTTAGCCATGTCAAATTTTCTGTTTTAACATATAGGTTAATGATTTCAATTTTTAAAAAAATGGAGCTTGCCAGATCCTGGCAAACCATCCAACCCATGCCAGCATAGAAAACCTACATTAAATGATGATGATAGCTTTGCTATATTTTCATCTAAGACATTTTATCTTGCTATAATACAAACTATGAAAAACAAAAAAAAAACAGTATTACCAAACTTTAAAGCTTATATAATATCTTGAGTAATAAAATCCCTTCTACAATTTTTTATTATTCTAATCTGTGATTATCTTAATTATAAACAAAAACAATATGGTTATCTCTGTGGCAAAGTAAATTTCTTTATTGAAGCAAGGAGCATACATTAGTTATCATTTTCCAATTTTTTTACCCTGAGCATATATATGCCTTTCTTGTTGAGCAAATAAATTACATTTGTAGTAGCAATAAAAATAAGCATTCTTTTTAAGATATGGAGTGTGACTAATACCTTTATAAAGTGACTGGTGATATTTGGAGAAAGTTCAGAAAGTTACTACCTATGTTGACCTGAAACCCTCTTTTTGCCAGTATTTATTTGATTTTCTATAAAACCTATTTCATATTTTCAACATGTTATCAATAAATCATGATATCCATGAGACTCTTTTATTTCAATCACCTAAGTTGCTCAGCCAGTTATCATTCTTGGAACTAGTTTTATTTATTAGTCTACTTAGAAAGATGTTAGTTATAGTCATCTGCAATTATTTCAATATTGCTCATGTATTTTACAGTTAAATATAACATTAAATATTTATCAACAGTCATTTCCTGACTATGATATTATTTCAGTGATTTTAACACATTGGTATAGTGTTTTTTTTGTTTTTACAGTTCCTAATTTTGATTTTCTTTTCAATGTGCTGTTGTGACTTCTCTGTCTGATGAATTATTTTATATTGCATTGTCACAGAAGTATATAGTCCATAGACTTAAGATGTTTGCAGTGAAACCGATTTCCATTTTGATATATTATCATTAAGTAAGTTAAATATTCTAATTCATTTAGTTGAGTAACGAGAAAGGGTTCATAGAATCATTGGTGAATTTATTCCTTTTCTTATGTTCTGCCATTTCTTTTACATTGGTTGCTGCTGCTCAGTTCTGATTATTATTCATAATAAACAGTGAAATTCAATCATGTGTTTGTAGTCAATGTAATTTTGATTCAGATATGCAACTGAATTTATTTAATGCATGGATTTTGTTTTTCATTTTAAAATTTTGTGTGTTGCCTTTATTTGTTTTACTGACAATTTTAATGGAGATACCAGTTGTTTCCTTCACTCAGTACTTCTTTTGAACAATAGTTCTGTTACCCAATGTTAGGTTGGGTTAAGGAATCGAATGCTTCACTTGATTTATGGCATTCTTGCTTTATTTAGCTGTGGTTAATCAAATGTATATTTATTCTCTTTTTTTTAAAATCTTAATCTTTTGGTTTCAAAGTAAAATTGTAGTAAATTTATTTTTATATTCCTAGAAATAAATAGGTATTTAATTAAGTCTCATTTAGACTAGATCCATTGCACTGTACGTCAGTTAACTTTCATGATATTTGAAGATACATAATTGAAATGATACTTCTTCCAAATATCTTAAATGAAATTAAATATGGATATCCCACTAGTTCAATATAGGAATATTGCATGCATTAATATACTTTGTGTATAGTTCTCAAAAACACCTCTTTAAATTAGCAAATATTATTTGTATCATTGGCTACAGAAAATAATTTTTTTACAATTTCTCTTTTTCCCCTCCATCCACATATATATATATAGATGGAAGAAGAATTAAGAATAGTTAATTACTTAATTGAAATCCTAAGAACATTGATTTTATATTGTTTTTCTGTATATTTTTCATTTGAGGCAAGAATCTAATTAGATTTTCACTTTTAAAACTATTTATTGAAATCCTTTTAAGGTTTATATTATGAACTATGCGACCATATGAGTACAAATTTAAGAGTCTTTGATGCTGATGAAGTTGTAAAATAACTGCACTTCTAGAGACGAAAAGCAATATTGACTACTGTTCAGAGCCTGAGTGTGTTTTTTTTGTTCTTTTTTTTTTGTCTTCTTACCCTAATTTTTTTTTAAAAATCACTTTAACAAAATTTTATTTTGCCTTTCTGTAGTGCTTTAAAGAAACAACTTATAAATTTTGGCACATCAACCTCTGAGTTATCAACTCTTTAAATATGTGGGCCCTAAGCCAAATTGTGTCTTCAGGAAGGTAACTTACCCTGCAGATGTATAACTATTGTGTGGAATTGTATTAAACCTGTTTGATGGTATGAATTATAATCAAATGTGTTTTTTTTTTTTTAATCACATACCCTTGTTTTGTATTCTTTGTTTGTTTTTTTTTTCTTTAAAAAAAAAAAAAAAGAGAATATTATTTTAAAATCTTTTCACATCAAGATCAGAGGTTCTTGAACACTCATCAACAATAAATGCCAGGGAAATCTCTTACAATTGAGCAAACTTTTTCTATTTCTGTCCTCGCATTTTTCATTCTCACGTTTTTTCTTCTCTTTCTTACTTTCTTTTATTATTTATCTTTCCTCTTCTTGCCTTCTCCCTCTTTTCCTGATCCAAGTAAAACTGTCACAAGCAATATGACAAATTTAATTTAACCCATGGACACTTTTGAATACCAAAATCAGCTTCATTTTCGTCTGATTGCTAAGACAAAAGTTCAAGAACCACTGTTCTGGATCTATATTTTTCTGTTTGTTCTTGAATGTTTACATAACCAGTTTTTAAAATATATATATGTGTATGTAGTGTGTATGTGTGCTAGTGCATACATACACACTAAATGTGTATATGCACACTAGCACACTTGTACATGTAGTGATAAACATGATATACAAATGGGAAAATAAAATTCTTTACTTCAAAGCTCTATATACTTTGGCTTCCTATATTTGAAATATTCAGCATTTCTATGGTTTTACTCTACTTTTGTTCTTTCTTTTTTTTTTTTAGACTCCACACAAGTAGATGAATCCATAACTATTTGTGATGCCCCATGGGTGTGTATCAGTGTTACATCAATGTCTTCAGGCATTGTTTTAGATTTCTTTACAACATGCTTGTTCTATACATAACAGCTAAGTCAAACCCTTCGCTTTTAAATAGTTAAATGTGTTTCACCTAGTAGTAGGGACCTTACTTCACATAGTGCTTGCATCATACTACAAGAAATTTGCAGTGAAATTTCCTGTGACCTCTTATATATAGTATATTTTTATTATTCACATCTTGCTGGTACTCTTAAATTGCAAGAAATGTTCCAGCTTTATACTGAAGTAAAGTTACCAGTTTTGCTGTTTTACTGGTTCCTACCTGATGACACCAGCTTCAAAAATTCCTTTTGTGTTCTGAATTATGAAAATAGAATGTTAGAATATACAGTGAAAATATCAGTTTATTTAGATTATTTTGTTCAAGTAATCAATGACCTTATTTTTATAAATATTGTTTTTATTTATCTTTTCCAGGTGTTAAAGCTCTGAAGTGCCCTCTATGTGATTATTCAACCAACGACAAGAGTAACTTTCGCCGTCACAAACGTCTCCACCTCAGGAACAATCCTGTGAATGTCCTTAAATGTGACAAGTGCACTTATTCAACAATCTTGCCCCGGAAAATACGAGAACATTACTGTGAGGAGCATGTAGATACTCCTAATAGCACAGCAACAGATTCAGCTACAGTCCCATTTACAGGTCCTACTTATGAAGCAACTCGTTTCCGTTTTCGGCATTTTGGGGTTGATCAGAGTACGTCTTCTGGCAACCCACTTGGTATGAGTACTTTGCATACGTTGTTAACAACAGTGCAATCTCCAAACCTGCAGTTCAGGCGATCAACTGCTGCACCAATTAACAACTGTTTCACACAATATAATCATTATGAATCAGCTAGTCAACAGGCTAATCAAGACACACATTTAGCATCAAATTATCTACGTTCTATTGTCTCCTCCATTATGAATAGTCCCCCTCCACCACCGAGAGTGCCTGTTACCAGCACAATTACCTCATCCAGTCTCTATACTACAGCAGCAACAGTAGCAACACCAACACTTCCTCCATCTTCAACAGCCTCTATAGGTTCTTCAACAGCAACTACATTACCCATGGTAACTGATACAGGGGAAGTTAAAGTGAAAGTTGAACCCTTTGAATGTGAGGAAATATCAGACGTGTCAAGTTCCGCTGCAGCTACTCCTATGAGAACTCTAACTCCTGACTGTTCAAGGGATGTTCAAACTGTTTTATCGACTTCCTCAAAAAGACAGTCATTGGACTATTTAGAAAATTCTAGTAATCCTTTTGATCGATCTGTTGAGCTTAGAACAATGTCTAATGTTAGCCAGAGCACTGGTGATATAGCTGACTCTTCAAATGCTAGACTTGAATATCACTCACCTATTGAAGAAAACATGGGGAGTGTGGAAAACATAGCTTCAACATCTTCTGGCAAGAATTACATGGAAAACACACTTCACACTTCAAATCCAGTCACTAACCGTAATGTGATGTGTGACATAGCATTGACACAGAACTGTAGTGAGACTGATGTGGACTCTGCTTCAGTGAAGAGAGAAACATCCAGTGTTGCAGTACAGTGTGTTCTACCAAATGTTAAAAATGAAGGTTTGAATGTTGGACAGGAGGAGGCTCCTGAACGAAAGCGGTGGCGATGTCAGTTTATTGAGAGAGCAGTGCAATGTGAACTGTTGCCCTCACGTCGAACTGGTTCTCGTTCAGTGTCCATTGCAAGTGAATCAGAAGGCAGTGAACAACCAAGTACAGCAACGACAACAGATAACCGTTGTATATATTGTGGTGTTACATTTGAAGATGAAGTCCTTTTCTCCATTCATATTGGCTGTCACAGCCATACTGATCCCTTTGTGTGCAATGTATGTGGCAAGCAATGTACCAACAAGTATGGTTTCTATTCTCATATTATGCGAGGTCATCAGTACTAGGTGTATTGTGTACATATACACTTGTTGGGTGGCTGTGTGCATCTATAACTATCAATCTATCTATCTGTCTACTTATCTACATATATATATGTATATGTATACTATGTGTGTGTGTATACACATACACACAGGCAAATAGTTACAACCATTTTTTTTGTATGTGCTTGTGTGTTTATTATGTTAGCAATATATTCACACCTACACAAATATATATGTGTGTGTATATGTCTATATGTCCAAATGTAGATGTGTATGTTTATATATCTATATGTGTGTGTGTGTGTGTATGTTTGTATATATGGATGTATATGTTTGTATGAGTAGATGCACACACACACATTTATATATATGGAAATAGGGAGAGAAAAAAGAGATAAGAAGGATATCCAGCAGTAAAAGAAGGCCTCACATGTATTTATCCAGTTCATGCTAGCATGAAAAATAGAGATAAAATGAATGAATGATAATTATGTATATGTATGCATATATTTATGTATGTATGTATGTATATATTTGTATATGTAGTACATAATTGTGTTTATATGCAGACATGCATGGATGTATGTATATGTGAGTATGTTATCTCTATTAATTATTTGAATTCTTCCTATAAAGAAAGAAACAGACAGTTCTCCGCAGCAGTGGTGAACTGTTGCTTTCGAAAAGCCTTCATATTTTTTATGTTCTACTTTAAAAATATATTTTACAAAGTGCATGTTAGCTGGTCTCCTTTCTTTATGTAATAACACCAGTTCCATGAGTTTACTACATACACATTTACT
Source organism: Octopus bimaculoides (assembly GCF_046866305.1). Lineage (NCBI taxonomy): Eukaryota > Metazoa > Mollusca > Cephalopoda > Octopoda > Octopodidae > Octopus > Octopus bimaculoides. The sequence goes on from NC_142929.1 coordinate 106,100,655, forward strand.
AACATAACATTAAGTGCACCAATAATGTAGCTATAGATGTAAATTTATAATCAAGGTAAGAAAAAAAGAAGCTGCAGGTTTCAAAGCAGTTGCCTTTAAATATTCTCTTTCTCAATGATTTTGAAAGAAATGTCCATATCTGCAGGGCAGCTCACCTTTCTGAAAATGTATGTATGTGTTTGTGTGTGCATGTGTACCAACAACAGTGACTTTTAAACTCTGCTGTGCTCAAATCTTTGTGTCTTTGCTAGCTGTGATCTTTGAAGTCAAAAATAGGTTTCTACAGTCACCACAGAACACAAAGTAGAAACAAATTCTCTACACATTGAGATGCCAATGATGATATGATATATGCCTACATACATGTTTATGTGTATATACATATGTTTGTATATGTATGTGTGTGTGTGTCTATATATATATATATATATATATTAATTTTGCATCCACTTTTGCAGGCTTCTCCAGTGTACCTGTTTGCAATCCCTTGTCATCTCCTTTGTGAATTAGTTTCCTGAGCCTTCAGTATATCTTCCCCTTCTGCAGGTTCTTTCCACTTTGTATCTTTCATGTTAATCTCGTTTCTGTACCAGATTAGTCTACTTTCAAGCACACACCACCAAATTCCTCTGACATTTAGTTTTCTTCTATGCTTGTTTGTACTCCATTTTACCTGCCACAGGTATTACACATCTTGTGGATCCTACTTGTGTCTTTTCTTGTTTCTGTCTTTTGCTGGTAGTCCTCACTTGCTACTCCTGTTTCACTACCATGAAATATTGTACTTTATTCATAATCTTCATACAATTTGTGTTTTATTTGGAGAGAGAGAATCTTTTTGTTGCTATCAGAGAAAACTTTTTTCCACCTGATTGTTACTCTGGCTACTATGTTTTCAGAACACTTTCTTCCACTGCTAATTTGTGCATGTAGATAACAGAAGTGATCAGCTACTTCTAGGGAATTTGAAGGAATTTGTTTTATAGGTTCTATTATAGTTAATACTTCTGTGCGTCTTTTATATGTGAAGCCCGTCTTCTATGTCAGCTTAACCTTGATCCCACTGCATTCCTGTGCACAAGGTATTTATATTGTGTACACCTTATAGCATTCCTATCACTTCTTTTCTGCATAAAAAGCAAGGCCAATCTTTTTCCAAGATAGCAGTAAAATTCTGCTAAATAAGACATTTTCTTTACAATATTTACTTAAAACCTCTCAGTTCAAGGTTTGCTTTTACATTTCAAATTTCTCTCCTGATTTTTTGATAAATTCAAGTAATAATAGCATAGAAGTTCTCAGAGACATTTAGTTTCAAACTCTTTTGTTATAGACACCTAACTACATTTAAATTCTTTACTGAACACACTGCAAACTTTCTCTTTGCTAATAGCATCTCTATACATGGCTTTCTCAGTTTTTAAAAGTTGTCCACCAGCATTTTGTTTCTGTAGTGATCCCCAGATTGCAGTGCATGATACCCTGTCAAAGGCCTTCTACAAGTTGACGAGTGCTAGCTATAGTGACTTGTTCTTTACAAAGAACTTTTTTAGTTGCCTCACTAGGAAGAGGATGTCAATGGTATCCACTTTGTAGCACAAATCTGAACTGGATCTCATCTAAGCTTTTTTTTTTTTCTAACTAGTTGTACTATTGTTCTGTTACTTTTGTAACTTGGTGTCTCTCAAGTTGCTTATTTCCAAAGCATTTCCTGTACTGTTATTGTAGTAGCTGATACTGTTGTTATACTAGTCATTAGACATGACCACTTCATCATTATCATCATCGTTTAACACTCGCCTTCCATGCTAGCATGGGTGGAATGTGTTCACAAGAGCTGGCCAGGCAGAAGCCAGCACCAGACTTCTGTGACTGTTTTGGCAGGATTTTTACAGCTGGATGCCCTTCCTAACACCAACCACTCAGCAGACTGAACTTAGTGCTTTTTACATGGCACAAGCACAGGCAAGGTCAGTTTTGGCAAGGTTTTTACAGACACCAACCACTTTACAATGTGAACTGGGTGTTTATAAGTGACACCTGCACTAACAGGGTCACTAAGTACTTGCAAGACAAAAGAAAATAACTTTCAAGAGGGGAGGGGGCATTGGAGGAGGTGATCTTGTGTCAGATGATGAAAGGTCAGAGTGAGACAGAGAGACAGAAACAGGTGTCTTGCTGTAGAGGAAGTACAAGGTTGCCTGGCCGGCGAGAGAGTGAGATCAGGAATGAAGACAGAAATAGGTATTCTACCACAAAGGAAATACATGGTTACCCAACCTGAGGGAAGTGCAGGAGAAGGATAGAGAGAGTGGGAGACAGCAGGATAGAGATGGTGGCAAAATGCCAGGCATACTCACAAGGGACAGGGATCAGAATATAAATGGGTTGGTTGAGTAAAGGAAGAAAGAGATATAGATGGTGGCAAGTGCCAGGGCATACCCTTGGGGTTCAAATGCCATAATATAAGAGGCAGGATATTGCGAAGGAAGTATGATTAAAGAGTGCAGAGGTGAGGGAGTGAGTGACAAAAACCTGGGTATACATAAAGTCGGGGGCGGGGGCTACCAGATAGCAATGATATAGAGGAACAGGGCCGTGAGGACAGGATTGGGAAGTAAGAGCTAAGCATAGTGTATGAAGGAAGAAATGTGAGGAAGAGAAGAGATGTTGAGATGCAGATTGGTTTGTTGGGGTAGGGTGAATGAAAAGTTTTCTTGTTATGTGTGGGTGGAACACACATGTTGGAGGCTAGCAGATAGCAATAATACAGTGAGAGAGGGTGGAACACACAGGTCAGGGGGCAAGCAGAGCAATGATACAGTGGAACAGGGCTAAGGGGACAGGATTGGGGAGTGGGAGATAAGCATAATACATGAAGTGGAAATGTGAGGAAGAGATGTAGAGACGTAGTTTGGTTTGTTGTCGTAGAGTGTATGAGAAGTTATCTTGATAAGTGTGGGTGGGACACACAGCGCTGCTAGAACTCAGTTTCGCTGACATGGGCAGGTCTTCTTTATTTCTCTCCAGTCTACACTTGATTGAATATATGGATTATTAGTGCTGTATTACTTCAGATATTTTTAGCACCCCAGCTACTGTCTGTAGCTTGTCTACTTTCTGTACCTTCATAGCCTTTATGGTCATTTCATCCTTATGGCTGTTAATTTTAATAACTAGTCCCTATGCTGAATTAACAGATTTTCCATGCCTTTTCTTGGTATTCTTTCCATCCATCCTTGCTGTACCCACACTTCTTGTGTGTCTCCTAGAAAAACTTTGTTATCTCCTGTGTATAAGTTTCTAATTCCTACTTCTTTTCAAAATGCACCACCTAGTACTTCTTTAAATCTAGAGATTGTCCATAACCTTTCTCCAAACTGTCTTATTTCTGGGTCTGACTGGATCTTGTGATGTCACTAATTACTAGGCCATGTTGAGTGGTATGTTCGTCACTACACAAAGTCTTAGTATTCAGAACCATTTCTCTATTCATTTTCTAGTGATTATGAAACCTTTCTGGTTTACATTTTCGCCTGAGTGATAGATGGTCCCATGGCTGGCTTGTTGATCTATCAAAGTTAGTGTTGCAAATGGTTTTAGTCGTTTCCATCATATAGCTCTAAGAACCTTGATCTTTCTTTGTTTTAGGCACCACAACCAAAGCCTGCATGTATTCCAGAGAAGCCATCATAGTGTGGCCCAGCATGTTCATTAGAGTTACTAGTTATTAGAACGTTGTGGCTATCTGTTAACGAGGCTGTCTGCAAGTGAGCATCAAAGAAATAGTCATTTTGTTCATCAGTTAATCTTGATTGTGGTGCATATGCAGAAACCACTGTTGCTTTCATATTGCCTTTTAGTCTTATTTATTCTGTCACATAACTACCTCAGTTACTTATTAATCATTTCTCTGCCAACAATATGCCAATTTCTCTAATCGCAGTACTGTTAAACACCCAGAAGTATTTGACCCTTGCCTATAAATAATCCTGCTGAGACTGTCTCCAATCTTAACTACTGCACACATTCACTCTAGAAACTAAAATTTCTCTACATCTACCTTCTACCATGCTAATATTGATAGTTGCTTCCCTAAAGTTTTGCTGCTGATACGAAGAAGAGGAGGGGGCTTCTGGTTGTTTGGTGTCTATTTTCTGTCCCTGAAAGGGAATGAGTTATTGTGCTCATGTGATGATAGCTAAGAGTTCTCACACATGATCACATGTTTCCACCTGGCCACCTTAAGCTGAGCCTGCTAGAAATAGCAACCAAATCTCTTTTGACTCACACCCTTTCACCTTAAAAAAGACACATTGGAAAATGTAATTGTGTGTTTCCGATAACAAAAGACAGGATGGTTATAACTATATTGTCTTTGAACACAGGTGTGCCTTATCAGAGTTGGCCCGGGACTAAACAACTATTACTACTCTGAGCGACACTAATATGGTATGTGTTATCCAGTATATGCAATTAAGGATTTCCATTATGCTTTTTTGTATATATTTTATTGCTGGTTGCCCTTCCAACCACAGATTAGACTGAATGCATTTGATTGTATCACGTGCACAAATGAATTTATCTAACTAGAGTGAAGTGTCGCCTTTATACTGTAATGTGTTTTTTTTTTTGTCTATTTAGTGTTGTTGCTCTACTAATCAGGTTGCTTTTGATGCACCCTGCAGAGTTCATATCAATTCTGTGCAGAATTTTATTCAGTGTGATTGCTCTTCAGCATGCATTGCCTTCTTTGCAACATGCAGAATATGAACAAATCTTCTCACCTCTGAAAGTTTGTTCATATTTATTACTCTCCTACATAATTGTGGGTGAGCCCAACTTTGTAGTTACTATTCCCACAATAATATGTCAAGTTCAGTATATGTATGCATGCAAGTGTATGTATACATTTGTTGGTATGTTTTGTTTAACATCTTTTTTTCCCCATGATAGATTGACTTAAGTGGGAGGTTTATTAAGGCAGGATTTTTATGAATAGATATTCTTCCTGTTGTCATCACTTGTAAGATTTTGAAGATAGAGATTTTATTTTTTATTTTAAAGGAATTTGAAAGCACAGAGGTAGCAGATGATTTGTTGATATGAAATATTGACAAACATCACCATTACAGCCCTGTGCAAATGGTGATATCACTATTTGTAGCTAAAATTCAGGGTATATCGTAAACAGACACATACATAGTTATATATACATAGAAGACTTCTTTCAGTTTCCATCTGCCAAAGGAAAGCTGAGCCCAACGTCTTCACCACTTTGTCCCTAGCTCTTCTCAATCTTCTTCCACAAGTTCCACTCAGTTTGAGCATGCCACATTTTTATATACAGCTCTCATCCTCCTGTACCTTCATGCCCTTACCAGTACAACTTCCTCCCTTGTGCACTACATCTGATACCTTTTATATCCAGTTTATCTCTCATTCATATGTTATTCATGCACACGAATATTTAAACATTCGGCAAACTATGCTTGCTTCATTTCCTTGTAGTTTTCACAAACCCTCTGCATTTAAGACTCACATCTTGCTACTCTGCAGTAGCACACTTCATAAACTGGCATTATACTATCTACCCAAGCACTTTGTTGCCACTTTTTCTAAGCATTCTTACTCCAGCTTCTATGCTTTCAAAACACACATACCTACTACTGATTAGGTCTCCTAGGTTACAGAAGACATCAAGTACTGGAGAGCATTGAAATCATAATGAATTTATTACATGCAGTCTCGGTGCCCTACAGTTCATCAGAAAAGGGTCAAAGAGACTACAAAAAGTAACAGTAAGACAAGTAAATAAAGATGGTAATGATAACCAAAGATGTTTGCTGAATATACATGATTAAAACACAGCAAGATAAAAATATGAACAGTTATAAAGTTGTGAAGACAAAAGAGTACAAGGTAGTTGAGTAATAGTATTGGCAGATTTGCAGGAAGGATTGAGAACCAAAGCAGACATCACACTGCTGATCCTCAAGACTTAGAACATCATAAAACTTCTGATTCTCGGTTTCTTGCGACTTGATATTGCTCTTTGCTTCTCCCTCCTTTCTCATCTTTTTGTCTTTATATCCCTGTCTGTGGAGTTACTGCACCACCATGTCCTCCACTTTTTGGTTGACACCTTGCACCAACCATAGATCAGGTCTGTTGCTGTCAGTAGATTAAGAAGTTGAAAAAAAGAAAAAAAAACAGATGTCCTCTCTGCTATAAGTTTCTGTCATCATGTTTGTCAAATAATACTTCTCTGAACCTTCTTCTGTTTGATGGTTCTTTAACCTCCATGTTCTTCTCTATTGCATTATTGTTTCTGAGCCTATCTAATTCTTATTTTGAAGTCACTAATGAACAGTCTGTCTTTGGTGTTACATTCTTTGCATTGGTAAGACTTCATATATTGTCTGTCCCTTTCCCTGGTGAGTAAAAAATCTATCTGGCTTCTCAGTTACATATGTGTACTGTGTGTGTATGTGTGCATATATTTATATCTGTAATATATTTGTGTATGTTTATATAAATATACGTTATATAAATATATATTCCCAGGCTATATCCTATTCATCTTCCTAATATGCAAACCTCACAGCCTCTTCTCCAAAACACAAAATTTTTTAACACCTAATCCATCCTATACTGTCCAGGTTTCTCTTTACTGAAACTTTTCTCCAAAAGTCACTTGCCTCTCTCAATATTGACTCCCAGTTACTTTGGCTCAAAAGCTCCCTCCTCACTCCACGTGTATTTATGTGTGTGTGTGTATGATAGATCACTAGCCACTACGCATTCTCTATTTTCTCTCCCTGTTTCTTTCTGTGGAAGAGCGTAGGCTCGAAACATTAAAGACTTTTCCACTTCCCGAGCGTTAAACTAATATACTTGTTTGTTGTCTACACCACCTGTCTTCGTCTTTTGTTTTTTTGTGAATTCTCCCTATATATATATATGTGTGTGTATCACCTTTTATATATGTGTGTGTGTATATATATATATTTATGTATATATATATATGTATATATATTATGTATATATATATTTATGTATGTGGATATATATTTGTGTTTGTGTGCACATATATATACACATATATCTATTTCTGTCTGTTTTATCATGCTAGCATGGGTTAGACAAATATATTTTTGAGGCAATATTTTTATCATTAGAAGGCGGCAGGCTGTCAGAAAATGTTAGTACGTCATGCGAAAAGTCTAGTGTTTTGTCTGTCTTTATGTTCTGAGTTCAAATTCCACTGAGGTCGACTTTGCCTTTTTCATCCTTTCGGGGTCGATAAATTAAGTACCAGTTGCATACTGGTGTCAATCTAATCGACTGCCCCCCCCCCTCCCTCCCTCAAAATTTCGGGCCTTGTGCCTAGAGTAGAAAAGAATATTTTATTGTTGGATATATATCAAAGTAAGGTGGAGAGCTGGCAGAAACGTTAGCATACTGGGCAAAATGCTTAGCAGTATTTTGTCTGTCTTTATGTTCTGAGTTCAAATTCCGCTGAGGTTGACTTTGCCTTTCATCCTTTCGGGGGTCGATAAATTAAGTACCAGTTGCGTACTAGGGTCAATCTAATTGACTGGTCCCCTCCCGACAAATTTTGGGCCTTGTGCCTAGATTAGAAAAGGATATATATCAAACTATAAAATATTGCTTCAAAAATATATTTGTCTAACCCATGCCAATGTGATAAAATGGACAGAAATGAAAGGAATGTTTATGCGTATTTGTGTATATGTGTGTGTGTGTGTGTATATATATATTTATAGGCGCAGGAGTGGCTTTGTGGTAAGTAGCTTGCTTACCAACAACATGGTTCCGGGTTCAATCCCACTGCGTGGCATCTTGGGCAAGTGTCTTCTACTATAGCCTCGGGTTGACCAAAGCCTTGTGAGTGGATTTGGTAGATGGAAACTGAAAGAAGCCTGTTATATAGATATATACATACATATATGTGTGTGTCTGTGTTTGTGCGTGTGTGTCCCCCAGTATCGCTTGACAACCGATGCTGGTGTATTTACATCCCTGTAACTTAGCAGTTTGGCAAAGTCCTGGGGTCGATTTGCTTGACTAAAGGTGGTGCTCCAGTATGGCTGCAGTCAAATGACTGAAACAATAAAAGTTATATATATATATATATATATATACTTACATACATACATACATACACACACACACGTGTGTGCACTTGTATCATTATCATCATTTTAGCATCCACTTTTCCATATTTGCATGTGTCAGGTGGAGTTCACTGAAGAAGATTTTCTATACCTGGATGTTCTTCCTGTCACCAACCCTCACCACTTTCAAGCAAAGAAATGTTTTCCCATAGCCAGTCATGGTTTTGCAGAAGATTGGAAATGAACGACACTACTTGTATGACAATGTCACTTATTTACAATTATCGTGCCTTGTCAAGACAAGAATATATTTGTGTCTCTTTGTCCTGATATCATGTGATAGTTGCAAAGAGCATTACTGTTGTTCAAGCAGTGTCTTTCGTTTCCTCTCTTCTATGGACAGTACTTGTGATGAGGGTTGGCAACTGTGAAAACCTCCAGCTCAACAAAATTTGCCTCAGCAAATTCCATTTGACACATGAGAAAATGGACATCAAAGCAATGATGATAATGTATATGCATCATTATCATCATCATTTAATGTTCTCCTTCCATGCTAGCATGGGTGAGATGGTTTGACAGGAGCTGGCAAGTCAGAAGACTATGTCAGCTTTGGCATATTTTCTAGAGCTTGATGTCCTCACTGCTGTTGGTGTCTTGTGAAAAGCAGCCAGTACCCTCTGTAAGGTGGTTGGTGTTAGGAAGGGCATCCAGCCATAGAAACCATGCCTAGCATCTGCATGTATGTATGAGTAATTAGTTCTATGTTTATGTGTGATATATATTTATACACACATGTGATTGTGTGTATGTATATATCTATGTATACATATGTATATGTATGTGTGTGAATATATATATATTTGATATAAGTAAGAAGATAAAGAATGAATTTAGCACAACTTTAATACTTGTTACAATTGTTTCTGTACCACTCCACTTCTAACCACATTGCATGTAAATGATTTTGTGTAGAAAATTATGCGATATGTGTGGTTGAATATGTCTGAGTGGCACTTCATCAGGCTAATATTAGGTCATGCGTCTTTGATGTTCAGCTTACACTTTGAACTTTATTGGATATTTGCAATTTTGTTACACTATAGCCTATTATACTTGCTTCCTAACAATCCCTCATTTCCTCCTTTATTTCTGCCATTCATGTAGTTACATTATTAACTTCATACCTCTCAATACAGGAGTTTTAATTAACTAGCATACCAATTAGCTAATGAAGAAACTGTTTACTTAATATTTCATCATGCTAAGGCAGCAAACTGGTAGAATTGTTAGCACACTGGGCAAAATGCTCAGCAGCATTTTGTCTGTCTTTACGTTCTGAGTTGAAAGATTGTGAAGGTAGATTTTACTTTTCATCTTTTCAAGGTCAAAAAGAGTAAGTACCGACCATGCACTGGAGTTGATGTAACCGACTTGCTCCCTCCCTCAAATTTGTACCTGTAATTGAAAGAATTATCATCATCATCATCATCATCATTATTATTATTATTATTATTATTAGGATGACAAGCTGGCAGAATTGTTGAGTTTAAATATCATCAGAGTAGACATGGATTTCGTCATTTCGAGGTTGATAAAATAAGTACCAGTTAAGAACTGGAGTTGATGTAATTGGCTTCCCACTCCCCTCAAATTTGCTAACCTTGTGCCAAAAATGAAAAAGACTTATAATTATAATTATTATAGTGTTTGTCTCTAATTAGTATTAGTACTATGTTTGTTATTGTTATTATTAGCATACCATTCAAAATGCTTAGTGACATTTCACCCATTTTCACATTCTGAGTTCAAATTCTCTCGAGGTCAGCTTAGCCTTTCATCCTCTTGAGGTTGATAAAACAAGTGCCAGTTGGGCACTGGGGTCAATGTAATCAACTCACCCCTTCCCCTGAACTTGCTGGCCTTGTGTCAAAAATTGAGATTATTATTATTACTCTAGTCCTGTCCTTTTCTTAACATTTTTGTTATTATTTCTGTTTTTTCATTTATTATTCTTATGGTATTCTTTATTTTAATTTCATTACTGTTATTATCGTTATTAAAGGCAGCAAGCTTGCAGAATCATTAGCACAGTAGATAACCTGATTAGTAGCATTTCACCCGTCTTTTTGTTAAAATTCCACTGAGGTCAACTTGTTTTGGGGGGTCAATGAAATAAGTACCAGTGGAACACAGCGGGGCATTGTAATTCACTAGCCCCTCCACCTAAATTTCAGGCCTTGTGCCTATTGTAGACAGGACCTCTGTACTTGGCTTTTGTCAACATGGAGAAAGCCTTTGACAGTCTCCCTTATCTGGTGGTCAGTGGGGAAGCTAGGGATAGATGAGTGGTTAGTGAGAGCTGTACAAGCCATGTACAGGGATGCTGCCAGTAAGGTGAAGGTTGGCAATGAGTATAGCAATGAATTCAGTGTACAGGTAGGAGTCTACCAAGGATCAGTTCTCAGCCCTTTCTTGTTTATCATAGTCCTCCAGGCCTCAATAGAGGATTTCAAGACTGGCTGCTCCTGGGAACTCCTCTACACTGATGACCTTGTTCTTACAGCTGAATTTACTATCTGACTTAAAGAAATTTCAGGTGTGGAAGCAAGGCCTGAAATCTAAGGGCCTTAGAGTTAATTTAGCAAAAATCAAAGTCCCAGTAAGTAGAAAAGCAAACAAATTACAAATCCCTTCAGGGAGATGCCCCCTGCTTGATATGTAAGAAGGGTGTTGGACATATAAAAGGTGTAGCTGGATCACAGGAAGATTAACGGAGAAAATAGTCTCTGTGTGGGTACAATAAGCACTAAAAGCGTATAGACAATGGACTCCCTCAAATGCTCAGGAGAATCATTGGAAGTAGTAGATAGCTTCTGTTACCTAGGCAACCAAGTTAGCAGTGGAGGAGGAAGTTCTGAAAGTATAATTGCTAGAATAAGAACAGGCTGGGCAAAGTTCAGAGAGCTACCTTTGTTGGTAACTAAGGGCCTCTCATTCAGAGTGAAAAGCAGATTGTATGATGCCTGTGTATGTACAGCTATGCTACATGCCAGTGAAACATGGGTTTTGGCTGCAGAGGACTTGCAAAGGCTTGAAAGGAATGAAGCTAACATGCTCTGCTGGATGGGTAATATCGTTATGCACACACGTCAGAGTGTAAATGATTTAGGAGGAAAACTGGGTATAAGAGGCATCAAATGTTGTGTGCAAAAGAGAAGTCTGCATGTGATGCGTATGGATGAGGACAGCTGCAAAAGAAGTGCCAAGCTCTAATTGGGGGAATTTGTGGAAGGGGTAGACCCAGAAAGATGTAGAACAAAGTAGTGAGAAAGTATCTTCAGATGCTGGGTCTCACTGAGGAAATGACTGGAGACCGGGAGTTGTGGCAATTTGCTGTACTTGAGAAGACATGTCAAGCTAAGTAAAATTGTTGTCCTCCATACATACAGGATTGTTCTTTAGAAGTTCCAGTGCTGCATAAACGCACCCATGCCAGCGGCACATAAAAAGCATTCTGCATACTCTGTAAAGTGGTTGGTATTAAGAAGGGTGTCCAGCCATAGAAATTGTCACAACAAACAATTGGAGTCTGAACAGCTGGCCAGCTCCTGTCAAACCATGCCAGCATGGAAAACAGATGTTAAACAATGATGATGGTTATTATTACCATCATTAAGGCAGCAAGCTAGCAGAATTGTTAGCACACCAGGCAAAATGCTTAGCGACATTTTGTCTGTGTTTACATTCTGAGTCCGCGTTACACCAAAGTCAACTTTGCCTTTCA